>NC_142823.1:6942368-7093289 GCF_057945365.1 Rhopilema esculentum | reverse complement strand
AAAGCAAAGTAGGCCCTTTTTGCGTATTGTTCTATCAAGTGAAAGTAACAGAAAGATTATCTACATTTAAAATGATTCTTTAACAGTGCTGTTGGAACGAAATTCATATTGGAGAGCTGGCTATTGTATCAGATTTTTGTCTCAATCTTACACTATTAGAAAGGGATTATAGTACAGTCTGACAGCTATTGGGGGGCTCTATCCCCCTCCACCAACACTAAACCCTCCCCCCCCCCGCTTCCAACGGCCCTCTTTATGTTGGAGACCTACATTGTCTAGTTTACTTTTTGCTGCCTGCATCTTTTGTTATAGAATGCTATTTCTCCTAGTCCTTAGCGGGAGAGACTTAACAAAATTGTTGCTTACATTCAAACGACAGTGATTTTTGAGCCTAACCTCATGTATGTTTTCTACTGAAAACAGGTGAATTTGTTGTTCACAAGACTGGTTCAGGGACAAGGGCATTTCAAAGTGCAGTGACTGATAAATTTGTCAGCGTGACAGCTTCAGAAATCTGTTGCAGAGTGAGTATCATAGCAGTGTTTTCAGATATCGTCACTGGAGGGTACAGGCACATGTAGTACTTAATACGTGCATTTTTTACATGCTACTAGGCCAATATTTTTCAATGCAAGTGACGAAGGATGTGAAAACATTTATTCATTCTCTTCAGCACAGTAATAGGAGCATGTCGGTGATATTCAACGAACAATGACATTATAATCAACGCACAAGTCAAGAAAACGATTTGCTGTGTGTCATTCAAATTTTAATTTATAATTGCTGTCTTCCTCTCTTAAACTTAGTCTTTTGTGCAGGGCGAGGACAAGAATGATGAAGAATGCCAATTTAGGGTCCACAAAGATAGAAAACGGGGTGTTTTTCGCTTTGAGTCAGTCAAGATGCCAGGGGTGTTCTTTGGTATTTCAGCAACAGGAAGAGTCAAGCATGCTGTTGATGCCGGAGACTCGATTGCCAGTCTAAGTGTCGACATTGTATCACGTGAGTAGAATGCTTCCAGTGCAAGATTATTTTCCAAAATGCTTCAATTTTCAAACAGACGTTCTCAAAATCATAATGATAATAAGACTATGATAATAATTAAAATGATAATGCTTCTTGAAAGATAATAAAGGTTTTTGCTATAATATTACTTGGTTATCGAGAACATCTACGAATCAAATTTCTGTGTCCACACAGAATTGAAATTTTTCCCCTTTTCAAAAGATTCCACTCTGGTAATCGTTTGAAATGTCTGTTTTTGTCAGTCACAGTTTGTTTTCTACAGTAAAAACTCGTGTGGAAGAACCTAGGGATTTTAGAACCTTCTGGCAGAAATTCGCTTTTTTAATACTCCAAATCATATGAACCTGGTTAGCCAAACAATATCTAACGGTTCCTTATATGTGGGGTTTCACCATTTGATTTATATACTTAATTACAAAAAAAGTGACAGAAAATTGAATTTTTGCAATAACATTGAAAATACACAATGTATGTTAAATTTTAACTGTTATTATAACAATTATTGATGCTGTTTCATAATATACAGTACTGTATAATTGATCAATTATTGTACACTAATAAATAGTATTGGTACATTAGTAAATATTAAGAATAAAGAGCAGACAAGATTTATTCAGATAACCAACAGCAATAAATACTCCATAGAATGAACATCCTAATTAAGAACCTTTTTAACCTAAACTGTCAATACGTACCCCATAATACAAGAACCTGTTTTGCCAAACTCTGCAAAGGAGGTTCTTACACGTGAGTTTATCTGTATTCGTCGTTATTATATAGACAGAAGGAAGAAAATCGGAGGAATGATCGCATTTTTTTGAAAAGTATTTGTGTTTAATGGGTGTTAGCCTTTATATGGGCTGCACTTTTATCAAAGAGGACAAACTAAGCTTGGAAAATCGGAAAAATAGAAAGCAAAAAGAATAGTCTGGAACTCTACATAACGTAAAGCGCTGGATAATTGCCAACTGTGCTTTATATACCTTAACCTTGCTTAAAAAAAGCAATGTATTTTATCTTGTTTAATAGTTATTTTTAAAACCTTTTTTCTGTTGTAGTTGGAGAGAAGCGTCAAGCTACAACGCCAGATAACAAGCATGAAGATGTTGAGCGGGAGGTTTCTTCCGATGTTGAACAGGCTTCGGGGAGGGGATCAACTGCCTCGCACAGATCTAAAGAAGAAGATCCAGGATACAAAGATGATGAATTCGAAAATGAAGATTCTCGGTCAGTATCGAGAGAGAGTGGATCGAGAGCATCAACCAGAGCTTCTTCACGGAGAAGTAGTGCTGCTTCTTCTAGGAGAGACAGTGGGGCTTCTAAGAAAAGTAGATCAACAAGTCGGAGAACTGCATCTCGATCTGGCTCAGCGATGTCCCGGAAATCAAGTGCCGGTAAGGAAGAAGAAGAAAAAGAGAAACATTCAGAAGAAGATGAGAATAACAATGATGATGGGAAAGATGCAGGCAGCAGACCAGGAACTGCAAAATCGAATGCAGAAGATTATTACAAGTCGGAAGATGATGGCTTTGAAAATGATTCTGAGAATGAAAGAGATGAAAATAAGCCAGAAAGTGAAGAGAAAGATAATGAATCAGGTGAAGATAAAGAAAGCAATGGGAGTAGAAAGAGCAGTGTTGAGCACTCTTCACCTGAGGAAGATAAGAATCATTCAGGAGATGAAGAGGATAATGATATGGCCGAGGGAGGGGCCGGAGAAGAAGAGGTGAAGTCCGAAAAGGACGCGGAAGTGCCAGAAAATTCGACTCGTGCTGCTAGTGTTTCTTCAAGAAAAAGTTCAAGTCATGATCGTGAAGAAGACGATCAAAATCTACCGAAGAAGAGCAGCTCACGCCCCCAAAGCACTGCTTCTGAATCTCAGAGTAGACCAACGTCCTCTAAGGGTAATGAAAGACCAACATCAACATCTTCTACGAAAGACGAAGAAAGCAAAGAAGGTGAAGAAGGCACAGCAGATAAGAATGAAGATTTGCTTGGACAAGAAGATGACTTCAAGAAATGGTCTTCAAGGTCGCCAAGTCGCAACTCGATGGGTGAAGATGCTGGCCCTGCAAGTAGACCAGGATCGCACCGTTCCTTGAAGGACGCTAGAGAAGACAGTAATGATAAAGATGGAAAACTGTCACGGCCAGGAAGTAATACTTCAGTTAAAAGTACGGAGGATAAAGAAAATGGAGGTGATGATAAGGCTTCGGTGCATGATGACGATTTGGGAGAGCAAAAGGAAGATATTGGAGATGATCCAGAAAATGTTGGGGCGAATTCTTTGAAGGACGAAAATGGGAATGAAGATAAGTCAAATGTCAAAGACGACGAAGATGCAAATGAAAAGAAAAATACTTCTAAAGAAGAAGAAGAAATAGAAACAGGACCCCAGCCACAGTCAACAGAAGGTGGCAAAGAAAAAGAAGAAGAAGAAGCAAATGGAAATAAAGATGGAGAAAAGCATGAAGATGGCAAAAATGGTGAAGATCAGCAGCAAGGAGTCAAAGAAGCAACAGGTGCTGCCGATAAAGAAGGTGAAGAAGGAATTGAAGATGAAAAAAAGCATGAAGATGACAAAAATGATGAAGATCAGCAAGGAGTCAAGGAAGCAGCAGATGCTGCCAATAAAGAAGGTGAAGAAGGAAACGAAGATGAAGAAAAGCATGACGATGACAAAAACGATGAAGATCAGCAAGGAGTCAAAGAAGCAGGAGAAGCTGCCGATAAAGAAGGCGAAGAAGTAAAACCGAGTGATAATACAGGACAGTTGGGTGAAGATACCGATGGAAATATAGAGAAGAGCACAAATGAATCAAAGGAGAATGAAGAATCAGAATCCAAAAATGATTGCACAGCTGAAACTGTGGAGAATAAACCTGGTGAGGAGGGTAATAAGGATATTGATAATAAGGATAGTGGCAGGATATCGAGAGAAAACAGTACCGCCAGCTTAAAGAATGCAGTGTCTCGTCAAGGATCCAGCAAGGCAGACAGCCGGCCGTCTTCTCAGAAATCTAAAGCTGGAGTTTATGAAGGACTTATACGTGGGCAATCTCCGCCCCATTCTCGAGAAAGTTCTGCATCATCATTACGAGGGAAGCGCTCATCATCAAGAGGCTCGAATAATTCGGCGAAAAGAAAAGAGAAGAATGACGCAAGCAAGGTTGAAATTAGTAATAAACCTGCGAGCCCTGATTTGGTCGAGCAAAGCAAGGAAGAAGATGTCAAAGAGGATAACAAAGAAGATAATAAGGAGTCTAATGCTGAAAAGCCAAATATTGAAAAGGAAGATGCTAGAGACAAGAAAGAAGCTAATGAAAATGACAATGTAAATGAAGAAGATGAATCCGTAAAGAATGTTGACAAGGAGAATGATAAAATCGAAGATAAAGAAGGAGGCAAGAAAGATGAAGAGACCCCAGAAAAAGAAGATGACAGTGCCAACGGTACAGATGAAAAGAAGAATGAGAGCAAAGATATAAAGGAAGACCAAGAAGTCAATGGCGTGGCCAATGATGGAAATGAACCTTCCGCTGGAGACGGAAATGAAATAGAAACAAAGAGTAACGAAAAAGAAGAAAAGGAAAGCAATGAGGCAGAGAAGCCTATGGTGCAGTCTGAAACAAAGGAAGAGGATTCAGCAGAGGAGAAAAGTAAAGAAGGGGAAGTAGGTGATAATGAAGAAGAGCAGCAAAATGAAAATGAAGGCAATGAGTTAGGGAAGAGCGATGACAGTGGCGGTACAGTAGAGGAAAAAACCAAAGATGAGAAGAATGACGATGGAATCTCGCAGAACAGTCAAGACGAAGATGTATTGAATTTAAATGAACATAATGAAGGTAGTGAAGAGGCGCAAGGCGATAAATCTAGCAATGATGAGAATAAGGATCAGACATCAGATGCGAATAAGCCAGATGATAAAGATAAGGACAGTTCTGCTCAGAATGAGAAAACCGGCGATGGCTTGGTTGAAGGAGAGGCAGCAAATCAGGAGAAAAAGGATGACGGAAATGTAAATTCTGAGAACGGGAAAGAGGGAGTATCAGACCCTAACAAGGAAGAGGAAAGAAAGAAAGATGATGTTATAAATGAAGGGAATAATCCCAAAGATGAAATTGAGCAAAATAAAGATGGTAGTGATGGACAGCCGGTCAGTAAAGAAGCAGCTGATGAATCACAGAATGACAAAGAGGATCAGGTAACCAATTCAGATGAGAGGCGAAAATCAGGTACCAATACTCCAACAAGCCTGCCAGCAAGCAAAAATCAAACAGCTGCAAATTCACCTATCTTATCGCCAACTCCTCCAAAGACACCGAGAAATTCGTTATCTGCAAGACGGCCTTCTTCACGACTTTCCAATCCAAGTGGATCAAAAGCTGATCTGAGGTCATCGACTAAGCCGTCAAATGCTACTGAGGTAAAAGATGAAGAACATGCAGAAGACTTGAACGACTCTGTGGGCAAAGAAAACGCTGAGGTGAAAGATGAAGAAAAGGCCGAAGACTTGAACAACTCAAAAGACAAAGACAGCGCTGAAGAAAAATCTGAAGGAAAAGAAGCAGAATCAAATGATTCAAATGATATCAACAAGAAAGCTGTCAATGAAGAGAATGAAAGAATGGAGGAGGGAAAGGAGGATAAAGAGAGTTCAAATGAAGGAGATGCCGGTAACAAGACGGAGGATGCAGAGCAAAAAGGCACTGACAAAGAAACAGATGGGGACAGTAGAACGTCTCTTGAGAATGACAGTAAAAACGTAGAAAGTTCTGTAGAGCATGAAAAAGACGCAGTTTTGAATGATAACAAAGGTGAAAAGGGTGACGCTAAGGAAACTGACGGAAATCGAGATAATGCAATTGAGAATACAAAAAATGATGACATATCTAAAGGGGCGAGCAATGTCACTGACGAAACACCACAGGATGGAGCTTCGGAGGAGACAAAAAATTAAAAAGACATTTTGAATTTTAATTGCCACATTCTAATGAAGGATCCATCTCTTTTGATAATGTCAGCTGAGACTGAACATCCATTGGGCGTAGTCTAATCAAAACATCTCTTAGGCTGGTGGAATTTGTAAAATTGAAAATGAATAACTCAGGAGTAGATGAGATATCGTATCTAAATTCAACGTAAACAGGAGGCAATTTTGTAATGTTAAATCAGGGATGACTGCGCATTATTAAGGCAGGAGGGGCAACATTGCCACTGAGGGAAGGTGATAGAAATTTCCGCTTATATGAATGAATCCTAGGTGGCAGGGGGGAGGGGTGCATTATATGTATATTTTTGGTACGGATTTGTACCACCCATACATCTGGTTTTTTGCCAACAAAGTTCCTCAACGTAGACAAAATTTCGACGAAAGTTTCCTTTCAAAAGCGGATTGGAAATAGCCTTGTCATTATTCGCATAAAAGAGGTTCATGCAAGGCTTGATTATTATAAAATGGGTTTGTTGTAAAATTGCAGTTTCCAGTATAAAGACAGTGCACCTCCATATTAGAAATAGCGGAATATTTCCTAAAAGTTGCCTTTTCTTTCTGGCTCCTTTCAAATTACAAGAATTTCTTAGAAACAAGGGCGAATTATCCATTCTTTTTCAATTTTGTAATAGAAACTAACGTGACTATAGTAGCCCGAGAAATAAACTTCTGAAGGTTTTTCTTTACTCAGAATTCCTGCCTTTAAAGGCACTGCTCCAATGTTTTTCCTTGAAGACCACGGACATGAACTGTGAATTTATTTTTAGCTTGCTTTCGCATAATTAGTCTCAAACACATTATGTTTAGCCTCAAACGTATCCTCCTCTTCTCCATCGTTTCCTTGATCTTAACATGATGCTGAGGCAAAAAGTTATCAAGTTCAATACCATTTGATAGAATAGTTTAACAACGGCTGTAGCGGATATTAACCCTTAAAAGGGCTTTAATTGTTTCACTGAGACAAATCTGGCCGAATATTGCGCCTGAAATACGATTAATTTTCGCCTGTTTAGAGGGTGCTGCAGCTCCCCCAGCCCGCATTTCTCGTACACCTATTAGTGTAAATGAGGCTAGTCGAATAACCTCATAATCATCATATTTGCGATTTAGGTCGTATCCTAAAAAAAAGAATTTAGGCCACTATTTTACGTCAAACGATCATCCTTGTTGCTAGTATCCAACAACGAGATTTACATAAGCTCGTTAATATTCCTCAGCAAGCAGGTATTCTTTACTGTTGTAAATTAATCTATCAGATATGGGTGTAAATAATATAATAGTTTTCAGAATAAGATTAAATTGCAATTGATTTAATGACAGTGACTGTTGAAGACAATAAAGACTTGCAATATTAGATTAAACAACACGGTGAGTTAGCCTGTAAACTTTATCCAATATTTCGTTGTATTTCTCAAGGTTAAGATGGTTTTATGTAAAATATTTGTGTGGTTTCTTTCGCTATGCAGTTAAAAATGTCAATACTTTAATAAAATATGCAACCTCTATAAGAAATTATTTTTTTAGTCAGATCTCTGCTATAGACTAATATAAAAAACGAGTATAGACAGTTATAAGAAAACTTCAGTATAAAAAACATAAGTTAAAAACAATTGAATTTTTGATAGGGCAAGAACTCAGCAACTTCCTGATGATCCATCAATATGACCCGCTTATAATAAGATTTACAGATAATGATTTCGATGTTTCAAAATACTTTGTCCTTAGAGCAATACTTGAACATGCGGTTTTCTGACGTTTCGAAGAACCTGGTCCTTAGTAAGTTTCCCTTGGAGGCCATGTTTGTTTATGTCAGATTTTGGCAGTGACAGTCCCAGAACCGTTCTGCTGCCTTCTTCGAATCCCGACTAGGAAACTTGACTAGGAAGGTGATGGGGCCGTGGGGAAAGCTTTCTCTCACCCCAACCCTGCCCCATAAAGAATTACCAAAGGTATACCCTTTCCCATCAAAAGCATGCCAAAAATACGACAAAACTATGTCAAATATGCCAGATTTCGTGATATTTACAGCTAGCAAATGAAACATACTAATTCTCAGAAAACTCTAGAAACAGAGTATGATGACTACGCCACTGGTTGAATTTTCTAGAAACGTTCTTTTTCAAACATACAAGAAAAATGTAATTTATAACTACATATCTTTACATCAAGATGTTGAAAATAGTCTAAGGTTCTCCGATTTTAGTTTATCACAAAATTTTAGTTGTTAAACATAAAAATTGGCCCAGATAGCTTTCGAGCCAAAAGATCTGCCCAAAATATTGAAAAACCCTTGTAAGCCTAAATTTGAATGTGTACCCTGGCTGATACTAACGTAATGGGGGCAGTCTCACCGGGGAAATTCGGCTGTAAATGTACATTGGACGTGACACAAGACAAATGTTATCGAATAATCCAATCAAAATTTCATATTAGTTTCAGGATCGCCTGCAGAATGTTTATATGACCTTTTCCCAGTGGCGGCGCCAGCTACTGCATAGTGGGAGGGTAATGGGCGTTGCCAGCGAGACTACGCCCCTTTTTCCTTGTTTCAGTGCATTGTACCAGCTTAATTTTTCTTAGGAAATATTATCCACCCCTATCTAACACTTTTTTATCAATTTCTAGAAGAAATGTGTGGACCATGTTTTGACAAAAGTGGGGGGGTAATTTGCCCCCCATACCACCCCTTGGCACCGCCACTGCCTGTTCCGGCGTGATATCGGAATGGTATTCAGCATGCCAAAGATTCCTATGGGCATACTTTCGCCTGTGAGGTCTCGCAACGAATCGCCATGCTCCATTGCATCCATTGCTGCTTCTGTCTATTTCAACCCCGAGGGATTCCTTAGAAGCAAATTTGAATTCGCGTTTGAGTGTATTCAAATTCAGCTTCATTTGAGTGAACAACTTCACTGAGCCAGGCATGAATCTGTCAACAAAAACATCAGCCTTTTTGCTTCTATTGGCAAAAGGTTTCGTGGAAACAAGAAGGTTTGTTTAAATTTTCTTACTAACTAACTGAATATATAAAGCACTACGTATTTTAAAAGTTGAGCGTAAGCTGCACGCCGCGCATTTTTTTACAATATCCTTGCCCATAATGTTTAGCAGAATATGTTCCTGTTTTTTCTGCTCTATTGATATCAAGATGTCCAGTATATTTATTTTTGTATTTGTATTTGTTTCTTCCTAGCACCCGAAGGTAGTTTTTAGGACCATGAGAAGCTCATGCTTATCGAGCAGTGTCTTGGTCCTTTCTCTCGAGGTGACCACACCTTATGATTCCTACGCCTGGAGTTACAGAGATATTCAAACATGAAATGCTAAATATTCATTTTTTGTACAAATTCGTTACTTTATTGTATCAATTTATGAAATAGCCTCCGCTTTCATACCGACCTATTGGCGCTCACCCAATGTTTATACATCTCTCCAAATTTAAGACTGTTCTCCAATTTAGGCCAAATTGGAAATTGTTACTTTACACATCATCAATTGCGTCTCTACAAAATATCTAAAGGAAACTTTTAATCTCTTAAAGATAAAATTCTCTCAAACACCAATCATTTATGAAAACAAAGATTTGTTTCAATGCAGAAAGTTCTACTGCAAGCATAGGCGTATCATATTCCCTGTTAGTCAATTTTGTAGTGCATAAAATTCAAATTAAATTCACCCGCCCGATTCATTGGCGTAAACTTAAAACTTCTGGCAATGTTCTTAAAAAACATATGCCATCATGCATTATTCATTCAGAGATTCAGAGTTAAAATGAGGTCTTTACACAGCCTCGGATTTTATTTTTTTGTGTCTATGAGAATTTGAAACCTGAAACAAGAAATACATTGAGTTAAGCTTTGCCTTTTTAGCTAGTTCCCCCTCCCTTTGCTTATAGTATTTATATACTGTTTAAGAACCATTCAACTTCTCCTTCTAGTGTTCCGAATGGAGACTGTTTTCTTCTCGAGGTGGTAAAGGACAAGACCCAGAATACGAAATGAATTCAAACCAGTGACATTGCTCTTAAGGTTAGTTCACTTTTTCAACAATGACTGATTATAAAGAGGCTAACCAGAATTTCAAAAAAATAGGAGGGCTAACAGCAAACATCCAGATGAAATGTTATTGACGGAAAATCTTGCTTACCCTAAACTATCGCTTTAGCAATGACTGTTTGTGACTGATTTAGACAAAGCGAATATTTTGAGATCTTCACTTGGTTGATGGCATGAAACCCATCGTCTGGGATTTAATCTCACACAGGGCGTTCTTCTGAAACAGGGTATAGTACTAAGAGGGCGCGAGGGGCTAAACTTGCTTTTCAAAATATAAACGGTTGCTTATAACACAGATCATAGACAGTTAAAAGTCTGCTCGGGTTTACTGACAAGTCAATGCCAAGAGTTGGCCTTCCCCCCCCCCCCCCCACCTTCTGTCACCATAGAAGGAGTCGCTCGTGATTCTGATTGGCCTATTTCGCCAATACTTATTTACAATCAGAATTGCAATCATAGATGTGAAGAGATATCTATTTCAAACTTAAACTTCATCTACTGTCCCCAGCAACCTAAATAAAGTTAAATTCTCCATGGCCCCCACTTTGCTTGCTAATTATAGTAATCAAATCCCCGTTCAAGTGTTAAGTAGGTAGCCACCCTTTTTGACCCTCCTCCCCCCTACTTTAGAATCGGTGGCGCTGGCCCTGTATCAAAGGATGTCAAGTGTCCGTATCACATACTAATAATTGCTACTGAAGAAGACATCAGGAAACATTCATGACCGAGATCGATGTGCAAATTTGCGCTGCACCACCATATGTCTAGTACTTAAACCCTTGCAGGAATAGAAAAATAGAGAGCCAAAGTGTGATGTCATAAGCAAGTTTTTTTTAGAATTTCTTAATTTTGACCACATGATCTGAAAGACCTCTTAACATGCAAAATCATTCAGATATGTTCAAAATCGGGGAAGATAAGGCCAATGAAATATTTCAATTTTGCTCACGGGTTGCTGTTATTCTGCTCTGGTTCATACAGTTGTGAACTAAGACCAAATTGCCTAGGTTTGACGGGAAAAGAGCTTGCAAAGGTGTGCTAGTGTGGCAATAGCACAGCCAATTTGTTACACTTTCGGCTGTTTTGCGCATTTGGAGGTATTATATAATGCTCTTTTGTTATATGTGTGCGAATTTGAAAATTTCTAAAAATAAATTTTTGTGACGTCATCACTTTTGTACTCCATTAGCCAATCAAATAGTGCCAAAGACCAATCAAAACAATTAAAGATTTTGATCAAAAGAGACCGATTTTCATAAGCATTATCTATAAATGCAATTAATTCCTTATCCAATTAATTAGACGAATTCATTTTTGTTTCAATGCTAAATTCAACGTCTCAGCACTTTGTATTTAGGCAATAATTGTTGTGTGTAGAAAAGATACCATTTTTATTTAAAAAATTAAAATCATCAAGTCTTAAACTTTAAAATGCCTATAATTTTTTATCTAGTAGAGCTATATGCATGTCTACATACCTTGTTGTGCACCATCATAACAACTTGTCTAGCTGCACCTGCGCCATACCCTTGCAAAAGATCTTACCCTTTCAGTTTGTTCTAAAAAATCTATTGACTGTATACGACATCTGTTATGGTAGAGTAGCCGAAATAGGATCAATCCCTGCCAACCTTTTACGAGGAGCTTTAGGAATTTGCATGGAAAATTTCCTTCTTCTCTGCCCCGACCCTTCTCTAATAATGCCTAATTTTACTCCCGAACCCCCGCTCCCCCCTCTAATAATGCCTAATTTTTACCCTGTACAAACACTCCAATACCTGCCATTGTAGCTTCCCCGCACGGAAATCAAAGAAAGTAAACTAGGCTTCATGATTTTGTATTTTTCGTTTTCAGAAAACATCGAGGACTTAGTCATTTCAAACTTAAAATGGTCAAATGTCAACATGCTATCTAGGTACTGTGTTCCAGCAGATAACATTAATGCCGCGTCTCTTCGGTGTATGAGTTAAGAGAGTTCTCGGCTATCCTTGCTCCCCTGTCTCCGAGTTCGTTCTTCACCATAATATGACTTGAAGATGGTAATTTTCCAATACCCCTTTCCATGCATAGCGGCAATAACAGTGCCAAGCTGACAACAAGACCACCACAAAATAGGATTACAAGCCCTGCAATGACAAAGCCGTCCCTCTCTTCATATATGTCGCTCAAAGATTTAGCCTCCTTTTCAAAACGAGACAAATCCGAACTATTTTTCATGGTCATTGTCATATTTTCACTGACATCGGATGACAACGAAAGAAAAAGTGAAGGTAGAAAGTAGCCATAAACGGTGCACAGGGTGCCAATGATTATCAAGGCGACACTAAAGGATAGGGCAAAAAGCGTATTGCTACCCCTTGCACAATAAACAGAGCAACATTGCTGAGCTAATGATGGTTTGTCGTAACGATTTTTGTATAATTCTTTGTGGTAGCCAAAAAGTAGGCCAACATTTTCAGTGTTTTTCGTACTCTGCCCTTTCTGTTCCATTTTCAATTCCCAAGTGTATATCTTCCTCAAAATTATTACGTTTTTGATGCTGGTCAATATTCTCAATTATGTGGTAACAAACTTTGGTTTGCAGTTCATCGCTTTTTATACTTTGTGGTCAGTGGTTTGGTATCGATACTCGTACAGTGTCCTCCTGGAGAGATGTCCTCCAAGTTCTATTCCCTTTTGTGATGCCTTTAAACTTACGTTAAACACTTTTTAAATAGCAAATAAACAACTTTTCTTGTTGTGATTCAATGCACACACGGCTTATTTGTACTGTGAAATGTGTACTATAGAAAACAATCACTTTTCCTTTTACTTTTGAACGCGATGCTCCAGTAATCGAATTGCGTAAATAAATTCCAGCTTGTTCGCTTGTCGATGAAATACGTTAAATTGCTATAACGTTGACGCTACGTCGGGCTTCCCTTCAGCAAAATTTTTTGACGTTGTGTGCCCGTAAAACTGCGTTAGTAACCATTCGAATCTCATAGACCCTCTCCGAAGGCAGGTCCCATTGATCGTAACACAAACGTCGAAGACACGTTGATCTCGCCGTTACACACGCAATAGATACTCTCCTTTTTCACTGAATTTACAAAACTACGAATTTTTTCTTGTCAGTAATACTTGGTGAATCACAGTGTCTGTTAAATGAAAGTCCAATCTGCTCTCAAAGCGATTCCAGGAGCTATGGTTTTGAAAAGCTTTTTGACGATTTCAGAGTCAAAACTTCACCGTTATGCCAACGCCATTCATCAAAGTTTGAGTGGCTAGCTTCATACACCGCACTTGTGACCTGACATCGCCCTGTGTCTTCCACAAAGTTTTGTTTCCATAAATAAACCAAGCTTCACAACTTTGTAGACCTCATTTTCGGATCAGGCACAAATCCATCACATTTGCTTTCGATAAACTGCCAAGACGTCTCTCTAACCAAACCCTTGGTGAACTGGGCTTGGATTTCAAAATGATTTTGCAACTCTTCGTGAACTGACAAACGTATCAACGATATGGTTTTCTTTTCAATCAAAGACGAATCGCTTTCAGAAACAGCTATAAATCACAACAGATCGGTACTGTAGTGTCATCCACCTTCACTTCCTTTTGTACGGATTTTTTTAAACTCGGTAATAGAGCATGCTTTTTGAACTCTTATTATGTCACGAAAGGTAACTTCTTTTGCTAGATAAAAGCACTAAAACAGCGAGTTGAAGGCTTATTCTCTGCAAGACTAGCTTCTTCCTCCCACTTTAAATCATAGTTTGCAGTGTTTTATTTACAACCTGTTATGGTACCTGCTCATTTGATTTCGATCGTTTCCCGGATTGTATCGATTCCATTAACTGCGTGTGGTATTCTGCAGAACCACCTGAAACCTTGAAACTCATTGAAAGGTAAAAAGCCACCCTCACCCGTCGTTGTAGCCAAGGAGATTACTATCACTATTGCGCATGCTCAAACTGCTCAGCGATGATTCAAACTTCTGGTGAATACGCTAGAAAATTGTGTAGAACCTAAGCTATTTTAGACTTTAGCCTAGGCCGCTTCTTCTTAAATTAACCTTTTCTCGTTGTTTAGAGTATATTTTCCTACAATAGTTGCCCTTTATAACTTCCTTACTAAATTGACGTGCATGTTATCATTTTGCAATTCTTTTTGTATTTGTCACAAACTGGCTTCCGAATGTTGTTTTTAGGACAATTGGAAGCTATTCTTAACAGGCAGTGTCCAAGTTCTTCCACTCGAAGTGACTGGCATCTCTCCTCATTCTAAGTGACAGTTTGGTATGTCAGTGACTCGAAAACAGATATTTGAATCTGTTGCCATCGATCCTAACAACTGAGCCATCCTCGCACCTAAATAGATCCTTGTTACTTCATTTTCCTAATTTAGTGTGTTGTTTGTGCTGCGCTGAAACCTATATAGAAAATAGAAAATAAAATTATTCCTCGTTATTTGAATAAGAGCTAATTTTATTTAGGGTATGAAGATGTTTGTTATGATGGTCTAGAATGCATCTTTCCAGATCCTTGATAAATAGAGTTGTCAAGTGATGATGTCACAAAAATATATTTTTAGAACTTTTGAAATTGTCATCCATTTCCTGAAAGAGCATCATGAAATACCTCTAAATCCACAAAATCAGCTAAATATATTACGAATTGGCTGAGATATGTCCAGATGAGCACAAGCTCGCGCCCCATCAAACCTTTGCAATTTGGTCTCAGTTCATAACTTTATGAACTGAGCTAAAATAACAGTACCCTGGGTGCCAGAGCCTCAGAGAGAAAGGAAATGCGAAGGAGGATGGACTCTCCTTCGCATTTCTTTTCCCCCGTTCTTCATCCTTTGACTCTCTGAGGCTCTGGCACCCAGGGTAAAACAACAGTAATCCGTTAGCAAACTTCAAATCTTCTATTGGCCATAACTCACCCAATTTTTTACAATTTTAACTGATTTTGCTTTTTTGGGAGTATTTTATAGTGTTCTTTCATGTTATGTGGTCAAAATTCGAAAATTCTAAAAATAGTTTTTTGTGACGTCACACTTGAGACCCCTGTTAAAAAGGGTTTTGCGCACCAATAGTCCAGAAATTTGATGTATTTTATCACCAGACGGGTGATATAAAGAGCCTTAAAATGATTGCAGGGCGAAAATTCTTGTTCCGTGTTTTATCTTACCGTGACTATTTGTTATGACTCTATCTTGGATTACTTGCGGAAAACATAGTGAATGAAATAAAACAAAGTGGCTATCTTTCTGTTTGCAATCGACCTACAGAATCATGCAGAACGGATATCTCTAAATCCGAACAAAATTTGAGTAACCCACATTCATTTTCGTTCGTCAGTTGTGACTTTTAGATAATTTAGCATAAATTACCATAAAGAGCATAAATTAATTTTACCCAAAAATTCAAGTTTGTTGATGCAAGTAGGTAACTGTAAGTCTATAGCAAGGCATGAGGCCCAAAAGCAAAATACACATAAGATATTAGACGAGAACTAGGTCCTTCTAGCAAATTCAGTCTTGTTCAACAATGGGTACTAGGATACAATACGCCCGAGTAAAAGCATTCTCACGTTAAAAAAGCAGGTGTTTTCGCAGGATCTTATAGCTTTAAAACAAATAATGTGTTTACATCTATCCTTAGAAAAACATAAACCAATGCAAAATAGATCCCGAAAGGCCATTTTCAAGCAATAAATCTGTTTTTATTCAAACCAGCTTTTTACTGTTTTGTTTTTTCAAGGCAATTACCGCTGACTACAAGCAACGCAGCCGCTTCCTTTAATTTCATTCAAATGTCCCACGAACTCACACTGGTTTAAATATTTTATTTCCCCCATACTGAAGTATCTGAATATTTGATAAATTTTTCATTTTATTTTAAAGTATCAATTAAGAACACCTTTAAAGAAAAAAGCTTAAATTGTTTTTTGACATGAGAGGCTCAATACAGTAGAAACCCGTATAAAAGAACCTAGGTTTTTCTCTGGCAGCCTGAATTGGTTCTTAATTAACAGGCTGCTTTTCTAAATTCAAACCTGTAATGTTTTAACAAGGTTCTTATATACATACAGGCCTTGCACACATTAACAATGTTTTCCACGGTAAAAACTCGCACTGACACAGTTAAACCAGCTATATTTTTCATGTTAAAATTCAACCAATCAAATTCATTTCTCCTGTTGGGTTGTCTATTTAGAATGCATCATACCTAGTGTGAATATGGTATAAGAATACCAGTCTAAAACACTCTTTTTTTATATATAAACGTAAAAACCTTTCCAAGTTTCAGCTTCTTAGGGGTTCTTAGTAAAGGGGTTTAAAAGATTAGATTTCAGCCTCAAGGTTCTTATAAAAACAGGTTCTTTAATGCGGGTTTCTACTGTAAAACATTTTTTCCGGTAAAAGTAAAGCATGATCTTGATAACCCGAGCATCCCATAACTCGAATTTCATTAACTCATCCTAAATATATTCTAGACGTTTACTGTCTTCAGACAAGGCATGGAGAAAAGCGAATGTTAGGGGGGGGGGGGGGGCTTTTATGAGGAATTTTAGATAAGCCTTTAGCTCTTGTTTGCCGTAAAGACATTTGGTGAACGTTTGTGTATTGTCATGAACCCCCCTCCAAGACTTTCATGTACGGACACAGCAGTGTTGAGCCCCCTGAGCGAGAACCTTCATTTTTCTTTACAAAGCCCTGCTCTCCCGAACCTTATCTCTTTTGCGGAATCAGCCTGACCGTTGCGGTAGAACGTGGTTTCCAATTACATTTACAGGCAACTTTCAGTTATTCAATATACGCTTGAAACTACCAGTCTTCAAATATAATGAGCCTCAAAATCGGTCAAAAGATAAAAACAAATTTAGAAATGTTTCATCTCAAAAACAAGGAATTTGTTGCCATCTAGGGGTGCTTTTCGGTGAATTTTCAAGCCTGTCGGCAAATAAAGGAGGTCTTAATCACTTTTTTGCCAACGAGGCCTGAACACCTCTTTCGAGTGCATTAGCTAGCAATTTCACTGTTTACACCCTAATATTTAAAGTACAAATTAAAAACAATCCAGCTTAAGATTTCAAAGAAAATCAGAAACAGCCTGAACTTCGTAGCCTGCGTCACAGACCATCACAGGCTAGAACTTCGATGTTCTGTAGCCTGTGTCCCAGATCCCTAACTTGAAAGTTCTGGTACTTATGAAAGAGTGTACAGCATCAGTATATATTTCGCTAAAGATGCGTTTCACTTTCTTTTCAAGTATGTGTCAACTATGCCTTCCAAATTCTGGTCATTAAACACATCTACTGCTAATTAAACGTATTATCTGCCTTCGGAGGTTTGAATACCAAAATTAAGCGAAAGCAAGCACAACGAGAAGCTTGAGCAGTGGTTGCCATCCTTTAATGTGATAAAATGTGGCCATTGTCAGTATCATTAGCAAGATCCTGTAGATTCACTTGATAAAAAGGTCTTTGGCCATCCCCCAACATTATAGAGTACCGAAGTATGACGTCATTATAAAAATATTTTTTTAGAATTTCTTGAATTTGGCCATACAATCTGAAAAAACGGCATAAAATACCTCTCAATGTGCAAAATTAGCTAGATATGTTCCAAATTGGGCGAGATATGGCCAATAGAAGGTCTGAAGTTTGCTAACGGATTACTGTTATTTTGGCCTGGTTCATAAAGTTATGAACCAAGACTTGTCAAGACCAAATTACAGAGGTTTGATGGGGGCAAAAGCCTGTGCTAATGTGGCCATATCTCAGCCCATTCGTAATACCTTCTACTGATTTTGCAGATTTAGAGGTATTTCATGATGCTCTATTAGGTTCTGGAATCAAAATTCAGAAATTTTGAAAATATATTTTTATGACGTCATCACTTCGGTACTCTATAGGCTATAAATGTTCAATTGGCATTAATTTTTCATTATTGTCCAATCAGAAATCAAGAATTTGAAAACAGATTTCTCTCCAAGCTACAATCTTGGCAAAAAATATGCTGAGACACTTGCAAAAAAGCTACTTACAAATCATCAGCCCCCTTCCTCTCAAATCAATGTTGTGACTGGATTGGTAACCAACATAGTAACCCCTCCTATTCCGTAACCACCTTAACCAACATGGACCCCAGGGGGGTAGGGGTTTAGGTCACCAGCGCGTATAAAATAAAGATATAGCACGCGAATTCCTTTTTCGTTCCAATGTATCAGCTATTTTTTGCTAAGATTGCAAGCCTATTTTGCATATTCATACCAGAACACAGAAACCCGAACTTTCCTGAAATATCGCTTTAGTGACTCAGTTGAATAATATGCTTTGTGGCAACATTCAGACCCTTCGAAAAAATAGAGGTCACAGTCGAGGCCATCAAAAACAAGAAATATCAAGAGCGACGTCAAAAATGAAAGTAAAAATTGACATGAACCTCTCTTGTTGTGAGAAAGGATCAAGTTGGAGACTGAGGAACATTTTCGGTACAGAAGACAAAGTCACACAGAAAAACGCTAAAACTGAAAAGCATTTTTGTAATGAAAGCAAACAAAAAGAGTGACAGAAAAATTGAGGTCAGATTGTTACAGTTTACGCTAATTGTCAATGTTCTTCGACAATAAATCGTTCACGAGTGCGTTGTATTCCTATTCCACGCAGTTTAAGCGAGATTCCCATTCTTGGTCGTACTTCAAACGTAAAGCTAAAACACTGTCCTTCAGAGTGTTACTGAATTCCAATAAATTCTACATCAAAAACCAGAGTTGCATTCGGTGGAATACTTCAAAGTTGTTAAGGAAAGTGTTGAATTTGCTAAGCTAGAAGATAAAGCCTGGTTCACATTGGGTTTTATTGGGTTTTAATGGTCGCTGGGATAGGAAATGATTCTGTTTCAGCAGAGAAGTCGTTGGAGTTGGTAGAGTGACTGAACGACACTATAATCTGTTCCCATTTAGACTTTTGGACCGCTGGTCCTGCAAGCCTGCCGCTCCAGAGACCCCGAAGACTTCAGCTACCAAATGTAAACCAGGTTTAAAGCGGTTCTCGCAAAACTATTATCAGAGCAAACAGAGTCTTGTAAAATAATGACTTGGAGAGACACAAAGTATGAACAATACAAATTGTAAGATGATGACGTCACAAAAGTCTACCGATTATGTTGCTCAATTCTGAGCATGTAAATACTTCTCTTCGCCGATTGCTAAAAAAGGAGGGCAAGACTATTTATCTAGCCCCATCTTAATTTGTTCTTGGTTCTAAATTAATTAAAAACAAGCCTTTGATTGACGTCTTTGACTGGGCATATGGGCAATTTGTAACCTTTTTACTACAGTTACATTTAGTAGAAAACCGAAGCACGTTGAACGAAAGGTCCTAGACCTGAACCTGATTCTCACTTAAACTTCTAAGCCTGCCTCCCTTTAACCTTATCAGCATCTAATCCATATGACCCGACTTCTTAGACGAGAATCCACTTTCCCTAATCACTTCATTGCGAAGGTGTCTTCGAAAAGCGCTACATTGGATTCTCAAATGCCATAGACTTTATCCTTTTTTGCTTGCAGTGGGTTCGGGGTTATTTACTATTTTGAAGACTAAAATACATTTAAATTTATAAAAATCTAGCGCATAGAAATCAGCATATATAAGAAATAAAAATTGAAAAGAAATCGAAACAAAGATAACTGTTAACTTGCTAGTCATTATATTGCAAAGAGACTAAGGATTAAAAGATAAGGAATAAACAATTTGCTGTCGGAAGGATACACTCCTGGATAGCCTCTTGGACCGTACGCATAATCTGGGGAGCAAGTCAATTTTGATTGTTCGCCAACCGACATCTAAAAAAGAACATAACGGAGTTAATAATATAATCATAACCAAAAATGAAAAGAATTTTACGGGGAATAAAAACAGCTACAGGTTGTACTCTTTGTAGATTAAAGGATATTTCACAGGGTGGGTTTCACATTTCATAGGCCTTTTAAGATATTTTGAGAATTGCTTTCATATATCAATTTTTCGACACCAACGAGCGTCAAGGGATAGAAGTAAGAGGTATTTGATATGGAACAACGTTGAACGACTGTGTAAACAAAGCCTTCGAAAAAAATCCTTAAAGAGATGCCTCATCATCACGTCGACGCCAGCTTGCTAGATAGGACAGTCCTCGAGAAATTTCCTGATACAGGGTTAAATTTGCTCTAATAATTAAGGTCGTCCCCCTAATCTGAAAACGGAAAATTGCAAACTCACCTTGGCCACGCCTTCATCCCAACCTGAAAGAAAATATAAAATTTCATATTTTTGGTGATTTTAAGCATAAAATACAGCCTAGACCCAGATATGAAACTCTTTGAAGTCAGAGAGGCTAAAACAGATTCTTGATATAATATGGGGGGGGGGGGGGAACAAATGAAACTCTTTGGGGTCATGTTCATGCTTCATTGTGCGTGGTACCGACTCTGATAGATTAATTCAACCACTTTTCCCTGGCAGTTGTCTCCTAACTGTGGCCCTTGAATACTTATATACTTTTCGATACAGAATAATTTGAGCTATATGGATGCTAATACATACGTTTAATATGGATGCTAAGACAGGGCATGTGACCTTGTATCCCATACAAACATATATTCCAGGGCAACGAGCCTTGCGTTCAACGCACAACACTGCATTTTTTTCAAAACAACAGCAGCAACATTAAAACCAAGTTTTCTCTAGCACTGCCTTGTTAAATTCCTTTACTAGTTAAAGAGTCTTTTTGACCAATTTGATTTTTAGTATTAGAACAAGGGAAACACCACCAGCTTTCAACTTCCAATTCTTTTACAGTGGTCACTTCAGTGAGACACCAGGATTCAGGTGTTTCTTATTGGCAAAGACTCATGTCTTTATAAGAATTCTTCTAAAAGAAACCGAGCCCTTAGATGGCATAATAACTAAGAAACGATAGAAATGATCCCCCAACCTTTAGAAACTGCTCGAATATCCTTCTTTAAAAGATGGGGTGGAAATTATTCTGGCTTTGAAAATAGGAAGAAGAACTTTTCATGACTTACTAGGGGTTCTATTTTTTGTTATCTCGTGTTATATTTTTTGCTTCTAAAAAGTAGCTCTTTAATATTTGGCAATTAAGAACCCTTTAAGATAATTTTAGCTGAAATCAACAAAAAATAAGAAACTGAGAGCTAATCCGAGGCTAGGATTTTTATAAGAAATGAGTGTAGGGAATTTCAGTGGCAAACTGGACCTACGCTGGATGGCAAAATTATACTATCCTAAAGTAAAATCTTTATTTTCTTTCCATTTCAGATCTTCCTGTCTTTTACTTGCCTCTTACCCGTCTCTTATATGTCTCTTACCCGTCTTTTATCTGTCTCTCACCCGTCTCTTACCTTCCTTTTCCCCTTTTTTCATCCGTCTCTTACCGGTCTTTCACCCGTCTCTTATCCGTCTCCTTCCAGTCTCTTATCCGTCTCTTACTTTCCTTTTACCCGTCTCTTATCCTCTCTTACCGGTCTTTCACCCGTCTCTTATCCGTCTCTTATTCCTCTCTTACTTTCCTTTTACCCGTCTCTTATCCGTCTCTAACTTTCCTTTTACCCGTCTCTTATTCCTCTCTTACTTTCCTTTTATCCGTCTCTTATTCCTCTCTTACTTTCCTTTTATCCGTCTCTTATTCCTCTTTTACTTTCCTTTTTCCCGTCTCTTAGCCGTCTCTTACTTTCCTTTTACCCGTCTCTTATCCGTCTCTTACTTTCCTTTTACCCGTCTCGTATCCGTCTCTTACCTGTCTCTTATCTCGATTCGATGATTTGCTTTAGATAATAGAATACCCGAGATCCCAAATATAAACAGAAAATAATTGGTGGTTCTTTAATAGTTCGTACCTTTATCTTCAGTTGAGAACTATTAACAAAAAGTAAATTAAAACGATCTCACCCGTTGGTGTGTTGAGAAGACGCGTAGAGAAAATCGAGTTCTGTTTGCTTCAATTCAAGAGAGCTTACTAACTTGATCTACGATTATTTATACTTTAACTCTAAAAATAAATCTGCTGACGAAGGATGTGTGGGTATGATGTAATGATGATGTAATGGAGATGGAAAGTTCTAGATTAAGAAACGAGAGAGACTGAGTGAGCATGGCGCAATGTAGCAATGTAAAGCTGAGATAAACAGTTTAAATTAACATCACTATAAACAGAGTAAATACTTTATCGCTACAATAGCTCCCCCCCTAGAATGCAAGCGGAGGAAAAGCATTCGATTAATAGATTACAAAAAAAACAAAACAAAATTTTCAAGCTATATAAGAAAATGAACTGTCAATATACGAGTCTATCAGGAAAATGTACTGTTCGTCCGGAGCGGGTAGTGCGGGATGTTGCTGGCATGGAAATGTTCGGAGGTGCTTGTTCAACAGATGCGGAGGAGAGCGCTACCTCGTGATGCAGCGAAGGCAAGATGTCGGTATCAAGGTATGCTACTTTGAGGCGATCAAGACTGATGTTTTCACGCTTGCCCCGTATCTCTAAAGCAAAATGTTTGTCATGGCGGGCGAGAACTTTGTATGGACCAGTGTATGGAGGTTGTAGTGGCTGGCGAACAGCGTCAATGCGTACATAAACATGTGTACAGGTATGGAGGTCTGATGGGATGTGTGATTTTCTAACTTGAAAGCGAGGCGATATTGGCTTGATAGTCTGCATTGCGTGTTCCAGGCGATGAGAATAATTTGTTGGATCAAGATCTGCTAGTGTAGAGGTTGTTGTGAGAAATTGTCCAGGTAAACGAAGAGTGGTACCATAAACAAGTTGGGCAGGTGTGCAGTTCAAGTCAGCTTTGACAGTGGAACGGATGCCGAGAAGAATGATTGGTAGGAGTTCAGTCCATTTATTTGAATCATGGTGGGCTTTGAGGGAGGCTTTCAGCTGTCGGTGGAAGCGTTCTATCATTCCATTGGAGCATGGATGGTAAGCGGTGGTGCGGATTCGCTTGATGCCAAGGGACTTGGTGAGATGAGAGAACAACGAAGATTCAAACTGGGCACCTCGATCGGTTGTTATAGTGGAAGGAACACCAAAGGCAGAGATCCAGTGTGTCACGAGAGCTCGAGCCACGGATTCAGCAGTGATGTCAGTGAGAGGAACTGCTTCAGGCCAACGAGTGAAACGATCAATGATGGTAAGAAGGTATCGAAAACCTTGTGATGGTGGAAGTGGGCCGACAAGATCAATGTGAAGGTGATCAAAACGAGCATCCGGTTGAAGAAACGTTCCAATTGGTGCTGTAGTGTGGCGGTGAATCTTTGCTGCTTGACACTGATTGCAAGAACGGGACCAGTTCCGGACATCTTTATTGACGCTAGGCCAGACGAATCTTTCTGTGATGAGCTTCTGGGATGCACGTATACCAGGGTGTGAAAGATTATGGAGCTGATCGAAGATGTGACGGCGATAAGAAAGTGGTACATAAGGACGCGGTGAGGATGTAGACATGTCGCAAAGTATAGTACCAGCATTCGATGGCAAGGGAATATCTTGCAGGCAGAGGGAAGAAGATGACTTTAAGGAAACCATTTCCGGATCGTTTTGTTGAGCTTCTGCCAGGAGTGTGAAGTCGATTGGTGACGAGGTATAAACCGCGTTAAGGTCCAGGCGAGATAATGCATCAGCGACGGGGTTGTCATTTCCTTTGACGTGGCGTATGTCAGAGGTGAACTGTGAAATGTAGTCGAGATGGCGGGTTTCGCGTGGTGAATATCGGTCTGGTGAAGAGGTTAAAGCATGGGTGAGTGGTTTATGGTCTGTTAGCACGTGAAATTTACGTCCTTCTAGGAAATGACGAAAATGGCGAATGGCGAGATATATCGCAAGTAGCTCACGACTGAAAGTACTGTACTTTACTTCGGATGGCTGCAAACGTTTAGAGAAGAAGGATATAGGTTGCCAGATACCCTGTCTCTGTTGCTGGAGGACACCACCAACTGCATTTTTAGAGGCGTCAATCATCAGGCAATAAGAAGCATCTGGAAACGGATGAGTGAGGAGAGTTGCGTTGGCAAGTGTTGTTTTGATGGCATCAAAAGCAGCTAAGGCGTCAGCGTTGAGATGAAATTTGTTTCTGTTGTATTGGCGTGACAACAAGTCAGTTAATGGTTGTAGAATATCGGCACATTGAGGAATGAAACGTCGATAAAAATTGACGAGGCCCAAGAATGCACGCAGTTGACGAGTGGACTGTGGTGGAGGAAAGTCTGTTATGGCTTGAACTTTGGTTGGTAAAGGTGAAATGCCTTCTGGTGAGATGTGATGACCAAGGAAGTCTAAGGAGGTGGAGCCAAAAATGCATTTGGAAGGGTTGAGAACGACACCATATTCGGAAAGACGGGTAAAGAGAAGTTCCAGGTGCTGGAGATGTTCTGATTCAGACGAACTGGCAATTAGAAGGTCGTCGATGTACGCATACACGAAATCTAAGCCACGTAGAACTTCGTCAATGAACCTTTGAAATGTCTGAGCAGCGTTACGTAGGCCGAAAGGCATTCGAAGAAATTCATACAGTCCAAAAGGTGTCGAAATGGCAGTTTTGGATACATCTTCTGGATGGACAGGAATTTGGTGATAAGCACGTACCAAGTCGATTTTGGAGAATATGGTTTTGCCGTAGAGTGAAGAGGAAAAATCTTGTATGTGAGGAATGGGGTAGCGATCAGGTACTGTTACATTGTTCAAACCACGGTAGTCTCCACAGGGACGCCAGTCACCAGATGTGGGCTTTGGAACCATATGAAGGGGCGAGGACCAGCTGCTGTCAGAGGGGCGAATGATGCCAAGCTGGAGCATATGGTCGAATTCGGCTTTTGCAATCTTCAAGCGGTCAGGAGCTAGGCGTCGTGGACGACAGAAAACTGGTGGGCCAGTTGTGCGAATGTGATGAGTGACTGAATGCTTGATAGTAGCTTCGTTGTAGGAGGGACGGGTTATATCCGGAAATCTCTTGAGCAGCGAGCTGTATGGTGTTGTAGCTGGAAAACAAAACACAGGGCTGGGTGAGGATGCTGAAGAACAAATACCACGAATACTGAGGCTGGTAGTAGTGTCGATGAGGGTGCGATTACGAACATCAACCTTGAGTCCATAGTGGGCAAGGAAATCAGCACCAAGAATTGGCGTTGGAATGTCAGCAATGATGAATATCCATCTGTACGTGCGGCGAAGTCCGAGATCTAATGTCATAGATTTTTCACCATAAGTGGAGATGGTGGATTGGTTGACAGCTTGGAGAATTAATGAAGAAATATGACGTTTTTCAGCAGGACTTGGAGGAAAAACACTCACATCAGCGCCAGTATCCACGAGAAAACGTGTACCCGTTGTACGATCTGTGATGTAAAAGAGGCGACTGTTGTGTTGATGGCCAGTTGGACTTGTCGCCGCTAGTCTCTGGCTTGGAAGTTTTCCGACTGGTGAAGAGAAGCAGAGGCCTTAAATGAGCATGGTGGATTGCATTTTCGAGCGGCGGATCCAAACTGTTGATGGTACCAACAAAATGGGCCTGATGAGGTGGAAAAACTGGAGAAATTACGTGAACCAGAGCGTGGGGGACTTCGACCACGTGAGCGAGAGCGAGAACGATAGCGAGACGAGATCTGTAGTTGACTAATGACATTGGTCAATTGGGTGGTCAAATTGTTTACGTGGAGTCGCAAGTCTTCAATCTCTTTTCGTGCAGAAGACTCTGGAGATGGAGATATGGCTGCCAGGGAGTGCTGCGGAGGAGCAACGTCCAAGATTTTGTCCGCAAGTGAGGCCAAGTCATCTATGGAGACAGTGTCTGGAGTGGAGGCAAGAATGAGTTTTACATTTGTCGGCAAACGTTGGAGAAAAAGATGTCTCAAGAGGCCGTCTTCTAAGGGGTTGTCACCTAAAAGTTGTCGCAATTTTCGTAAGAATTGGGAAGGCTTCTTATCACCTAATTCTTCGGAGATCAGCAACTGTTGTAATCGCTGTTGTTCTGAGGCGGATGTACGTCTGATAAGTTCCGTTTTTAAAGTGTCGTACGGACGATCAGCAGGAGGCGAAATAATTAAATCACGGATTTCTTGAGCAATTTCGGGACTAAGAGAGGAGATGACATAGGCAAATTTTGTGTTCTGTGCAGTGATTTGTCGTGTAAGAAATTGAGCTTCAACTTGGGCGAACCAGACTGCAGGATCATTTGGCCAAAATGGAGGAATTTTGATGCTAACTGCAGCAACGGCATGAGAAGCGGTGCTTGATGGTGTTGACGAGGAACTAGGAGAACTGGTCGTGGCTGGGCTATCATTCATGATGAAAGTGAAACGGGAAAGAACCAGAAAACGAGGTATGCACGAGATGTAAATATGTAAAATACAAGTGTTCGAAAGTCGTTAAGAACGTCGTGGTTACCAATTTAATAGTTCGTACCTTTATCTTCAGTTGAGAACTATTAACAAAAAGTAAATTAAAACGATCTCACCCGTTGGTGTGTTGAGAAGACGCGTAGAGAAAATCGAGTTCTGTTTGCTTCAATTCAAGAGAGCTTACTAACTTGATCTACGATTATTTATACTTTAACTCTAAAAATAAATCTGCTGACGAAGGATGTGTGGGTATGATGTAATGATGATGTAATGGAGATGGAAAGTTCTAGATTAAGAAACGAGAGAGACTGAGTGAGCATGGCGCAATGTAGCAATGTAAAGCTGAGATAAACAGTTTAAATTAACATCACTATAAACAGAGTAAATACTTTATCGCTACAGTTCTATGTATTCTATGTAAGCCATTGACGTAATGCATACCTTTAATGACTTGTCCCATTCCGAGTTTAAATGTAAATGGCTTCCCTCTATCTTTAGATGAGTCAAATTTGGTGCCGTCAGTCAAGCGACCTGCAAACAAACGCCAATAAGGTAAGCTTTTCTGTCAACTATGTAATTAAAACTTTCCTTGCTTGTTTAAATTCCCTTTTGTGAATAATACAATCGAGGTTTCAACAGTCTCATCGAAGATATGCAAAGACCATTTGATGAAAAGAAGTTGGCTAAGTTCTCGCATACAGAATCGACAAGCCATTTGGAAAACGCCCATGAAGACACCAGTTTTAAAAATTCATTTTTGGCACTTTTCAGCCGTCTGTTCTAAACTTATCCAAGTATCATATGTCAAAAGCCTACTTTCAAATTACAAACAAGGAGTGAATGCTCTTGGAAGCCTTTGCAAAAGATGTTGTGTTAAATTGCACATAAAAGGATAAAACCATAGAGGAAGGAAGTTTTTTGTGGGGCACATGTTGGCAAAAAGTGATAGTCCGAAAGTTGGAAATAGGCACTCCATCTTTATGTCTGAAAGTGGGAGAACATGCCCCTGTGCCTCCGGTTCTTACGTTTACGATAAAAACGATTCCAGCATCCAATAGACTTTACCTGTGTAGTGCACAATAACCGTCTGACCTTTTGATGCAAATGTCTTGCCTGTAAAAAAACCATAAAAATATCAGACAACAACAAGACGAAAGAAACAAGGGGGCAAAAGTATAATCTAGTGAACAATGTGTCATTACGCGCTGCATGTCGTTCAGTGTAAAAGCGATTTAGTACACAAAATTATACATAAAAAATTGCTTTACAAATCATTTTTTTATTACGTGAAAATAAGCAGGTGGTGAGCTGGAAATTTAAACCATCAAGACAGTTTTTTGTTCTTGTTTTAGCTTTCTACTTTTATTGACATTGCCTTAAAAACTTCCAATCACAAAAATCTTAAAGATCCTTCATCAAAATTCTTGCTCCAAGCATATAAGGTGCAGTTGAAGCGATTCTAAACCCAGGAATCCATATAAAATGCAATCTAATCCGACATTTTATCGAGCTTTTATTGTAAAAGCAACGGAAACATATGAAAACTCTTTCGGTTTATCTGCAATATCGATTTTCAACAACAGTTTACCATACAGCTTAAAACATTTCCTGAATCATTTAGTTTTAGCCATTTTCACTCCAGGAAAAAGAAAATACGAAAAATCATTCGTCAAAAGGCAGTGAAACACCCTCGGAAAAGGACGATATGATTAGAAATCGTCAACTGGGGTTTTCAACAAGTATATTTCAGGACTATCAAACATATCAATGATGTCTCTCTATGTGTCCTCTGGTGCAATGACTAATAATAGGGCTATGTGCCAGGAATGGCTTCTCTCCCTTTTTGTTCCTGCCCTTATTGCTAGTTCTTATTAGCTTAATCTATTCGTGAAAAAGGAATTTCGTAAATTTACGCTCGGGAAACAATCAGAGTGGCAGAAAACACAGATCCTTTGCATGTCCAAGTCAACAGCAGTGCCTAGGCCCGACAAGCAATAGCCACAAGGTTAAGGAGACTGGGGGTAGACAAGATACTCGTTAAACGAGCAACAGGGAAACACAAACTGAAGAAAAGGCAAAATAGCCTGTATATCAAATTGTTACATGATTTTGGGAATGGACTATCTCGTCAACTAACGAACAAAAAGACGTCGGGGGCGCCCATGCTAGTAATTACGGCTTCTTTTCTGAATAGTAACTAACCTTTTGAGCCTTTGATTAATATGTAAACCGTTTTACCCAAAGTAGCCCTGGTCAGGTCATCGCATGGGCTCATTGTAGCCTTTCTGAAATGATTTATTCACGTGGCTGTAAATTTAAACAATCACATTCTAGATTGCATTACATTCTTACTGTTTTATGAAGTCATTTAGAGACTTTTGGCTGTTAACTGACACCTAAAAATGGCTTTTAAGGTGCCAGTCAGAGCAGTCGAGGCGAGTAACGCGACAGCTTATGGTGGCAATGTTGAATCGACTATTCATCGTTATATCAAGTCACAGAATATTGTCTCGAAAGATCGGTTAACGATTCTCATATACGAAATGGACCCCAGTCACTTCGACAGAGAGTCATATGACCAACTTGAGAGAAATTTTTCTTATACTTTTTTGCCCTCTAAAACCATGGTTAGACATTAACGAGAAGTCGATACAAAAAGGCTTTTATAAAGATGATTCTCGAAAAAAATGGTTCTGTAAACAAATAGCATCTTTATCAAATCGAAAGTCAATTTTTCTTTTTGTTATTGCTTGCCTAACTGCTCTAACAGTTTGCATCACCTAAAACTAAGGCTTTTTTCTGCATACTGTATGCTCTAGGAAGATAGGTTTGCAACTGAAAATAAGAAAACATCAGATGATTTTATAAACAAAGAAGAAAACAATCCAAGGTTTCGGCAGTTTTTCACAATTACCAACATAACCACATAACTGTAGCCGATTTCTTCTGAAATTATTTAGAACATTTAAGACGTAAAATAAATGGAGCTTTGTGTTGATGATGAACAAAACAACACAAATAACAACAGAAGGGGGTTTTCATTTCCTCTTGATTGAGTCGTACGTATTTATTGTTTTCAAAGGCTGTTTTTTTATATAACTTATGTCAGGAGAAATAAAATTTTTTGATTCTTTGATTTTTTGATTTGCCGGCTTCTTCTACTGAAAGATTGAGCGTGCCTTCGTCTAAACAAAGTCTTCCTGTTGAAAGACTTTGGTCTAACAACACCAATATTTCATACTTTCTAACTGCTAGAAAATCGGGTAATGTCATTTGGGTTGAAGGGCAATGTATTCTTGCAAAAACGAAAGGAATTGATATCCAACGCTTTTCGGTTTATCTCCATTTCTTTAAAAAATCTATTTTGAAAACTAACTCATGCTGTGACAGAATCTGTCGCTTGAACGAGCATTCGGTAACTGGCTTCCAGTTTCAGGTGCTAATACTTGGGATGGGAAAAACTGTTTTTTATCAACGATCATAAGCTATGTATAAATAACGTGCATTGCGAACTCGTCAAACGTGTCCCCAACTGTCTGATAAGAGCGGTAGCTATCATGACAAGACTGGACACGGGCACAAATCTGTAAAAAATCATCAAAGTTTATTCTCTGTCTTCTGTTGCGATACTTCACTGCCAGCAAATTGATAGTCTCCTCGCATATTTCGAATCCTAGGCTTGCGATCACGTCCTTCAGGTCTGCTGCATCCATATCCCAGCTCTGATTGCTCTCGTACTTTTTATACACTTTTCTCTTCTCCATAAGCCACTGGAACAGATCTTTAAACTGAGCAAAGTCGAGCTTCCCTGATCGATCTCTGTCCACCATTACAATCAAGCTTCTACAACACTCAATACTGAAATCTTTCACCTCGCCAAAATCCCTTTTGAACACTGCACCTAGCAATTTGTGCAGTTCAAATGCATCGATCTCAAGGTCTTCCCCTGCAACTCCTTTGAACAAAGTGAGAAATTTTTCATCAACTTCGGAACGATTATTGTTATCGACCGCTTGCTTTGTTACAGCAGTTTCGTTTGTCTCATTGTCTTCCTTGTCGGGCTTGAAGTTAAAATTCTCGTCAGTATTACCCTTTGCTCTGTTTGTCTCTGTTGATGGAATTAACGTTAATGTGAATTTAGATCCGAGGTGAGCCTTTTCAGAACTCGCCTTCATAACATAGCGTTCTGCAGACATCCTGAAACGCGGAAATACTTCTAGGCCGTCGCGCACCGATGTTGACTTGGTGGACACAAAATGAGCGCACTCCTGGATAGACGTGGTGATAAATCAGATAACAGGCGATATTTACCACAATTCGACACCACAATTTGGTATTGTTTGCTATAACAGCTGTTGAAATTTTGACGAAAACAGTAAGAAACCGAAATTGGGCCACAGCGAGCAGGAAGGCTGCTTTATCGATCGCAGGCCGGGCAGACAATGATCAAAGCTAAAGGCAATAATGGGCTTTATTTAAATGCAAAAACAATTCGGATACAAATCTCCATTCTAGCCAAACAAAATAAAACAATAAACGGATCACACTGGCATTTGATGTGCGGATTATAACAAAAGTGATGTCGTTGACTTCCTTGTTTATTTTCCCATTTTTCCAAGCCCCCTGGAAGCTGGATTTTTGTCCCTAGTCGGTATAATGTTCCCTCTTTCGCAAGACAATCAATCTCCTGCCGGCCCAAGACAAATTCTGCTGTCCCTGCCGAATTTAGCTGCCCTCCCCCGTGAAGACTGGTCAGGCTTGTTACACAGAGGGGTATTCTCCTTGGGCCTCCTTAGACCAAGCCTCGACCCCACTTTAGTTTCACTAGAATGTAGGGACGCCGGAACGACCAAGGGGCAAGAGGGGCGGGCTTGAGAAAAAGGGCATTTGAAAAATAATTCCTAGCTACCAACAGTTCTTTCGTAACTGTCATTTTGTTTCGATCTTTTGTCGGTATCTTAAAAATCGGCTAAATTTTGGTATAAGAAATTAATTTACAAGGTTTGGGAAATTTCGTCACAAATAAGGCACTACAGTCAGGATTTCATATGAATCTCTTTGATTTCCAACAAAAGGCCGGCGTCACTTCTGTAAAAAGGGCACTCTAGCCCCCTTTCCCCTCCTATCAAAAGGCAACAGGGGCGGTTGACCCCCCACACCCCCCTTTCAGGCATCCCTGGCAGAATGGCTATTGAATATTCTTAGCAACACCCTTCTTTAAAAGAACTAGAAAAATTGGGTTCATGCTGACTGTTCTTGATTTTTTGAAACTTTGAGGCTCTACTGTTCCTAATTTATACTTTGATAATTTGAATGTCAAGTCAAGAAGTTTAAATATGTTGGCTATACATAAAACAGACTTTGTTTATGATAACATCAACAATAGATATAAACTGAATAAAGTTTGTTTTAGCTTCAAATTTGCGGTGATAGTTTTAAAACTGTCAAATTTCAATATCACCAACATCTATTGAAATGGATATTGAATACTGTGTTCAAAATTTAGAGCAACTCAAACTCGGTTTACTCAATAATTTCGCTTAATATTTCGCTAGAATTCTTATAAATTTGTTCTTACAAAGTGTACCACAACATATTCACAAGTTTCTTGGCTCTGCTCTTGGCTATGCAAATAGCTGTTTTCTCCTCCCCAGGCTCTCCTCAAACGCTGTAGGGGAGCTACAGATTGCTCTTCTAAATCACTCTAAAAGGCAAATTGCTCTCCTTGAAATCAAATTTTTGTTTGTTTCTATTCATTTTTATTTACGAATAGCTCGCCTGAAAATAACAGGAGAGCTGTTTACTGCTCCTCTGCTCAAAGTCTTATGAGCAGGCCTGGGTTACCATGGATAAAAATAAGCAGTCTCCTGCAGATAACAACCAGTTGTCACTGGTGCAGGGGTGACTTAACTGTCTACCCCTGTCTTCACTCTCCCGAAAATATACATATATTTATATCTCTGACCCTCCTGCATCTTATATAAGAAACCTTTATAACAAGTTAAGACAACCTCTAGGCTCAAATTTGAAAAAATGAAGAAACATAAGTATCTTGCCTTGGTAAAAAATCTAAGAAAATTTTAATGTATTTTTTCAAACTCTAACTCCAGTTCTCATTCTATGTACCAAAAACTTCAAAGAACAACATTTCTCAATACACTTCTCTTTGCTGAAGTTTCAGAACATATTCACAGAAACAAAGACCAACCCTAAGTGACTGGCAGTGCTTGCCTACTGACGGTTGAATTGACCAGAAAGTTTATCTGAGTTATTCTGGGCACTGTCTGCAATGATTTGTTTTCTGAAGCATGGATTTACAAAACAGTTTGTTATCATCAAATTACTTAGAAGCACACTGGCATGAGAATTGATGCATTTTGGAAACAGTTTAAAAATATTTTGTTTATCAGGAGTCTCCTTCTTTTATGATTTTGTTCAGTAAATATTATTCAATTTATCACAAAACAAAATTTGATATCAAATGCTTTTTCTTAATCTGAAAACACATCAAAGTAGACACTACTACTGTGACACTTTCTGAAGAATCTCTTGTGATAACAAAAAGTTTTTGGGAGTTTTGGAAGAATCCAATAATTACAATTAAGATACATATGTCAAGCCAATGTCTTTCAATAAGTTTAATATGTGAAGATTATAAAAATAAACACATTCATCAAGGGTGTATATGTGTAACTAGAGAGTAAATGATAAGTATTTTTGAAAAACTCTCTCTCTCTGTCACCTATCCCAGTTAACCAATAATCTAAATTTGTGCTTGTGTGATCCACATTTCAATATACATAGAACTACTGTCACCTTCTGATAACTGTTAGTTCTTATAATAAGAACTTTATGTATAACTGTGTCCAGCACTTCCTAATTGTGTGGGTACATGTACATAAAATGCATGACAAATGCCTTAGTCTGGCATGTTATGTACCTTATACCTTACTGGCATCTTATTTTGAAGAAAAAAAAAACAGTCATTTCAGTTCAATGCAAATCAGTCTATTTTGTGTTTAATTTTACAACTCAACCACTACAATCACATTACACATTATAAATCAAAGGTATAATAAAAATATGATTTTATTATGAAAAATAAGCATATTTTGCATGAATCCACTAAGAATATCTCAAAGGAGGAACAGTTACAGTTGTCCACTTACAATCAAACAACCTTGAATAGCAAGAAACCTTCCTAGGCAGACTGTCTCTCAAGATAAGCTTCTGAGTAGGCCTGGCCATTCGAGGAGAGCCGTAGCTCTTGCTCCCCTTCAGGTTCTGCGCAAATGCTAAAGGGGAGCAGGATTGCTCTACTAAATTGCTCTAAAAGCAAATTCCTCTCCTTGAAATCTATTTTTTCTTTGTTTCTATTCTAATTTACCTATAAATACCTCACCTGGAAATTACTAGGGAAGCTGTTTACTGCCTCCTTATTAAAATTCTTATGGCCAGGCCTGCTTTTATGCACATTAAATAAACAGTTAGAAACATAACATACAGCAAAGGTTTTGAGAGGGCATCATATCCCCTCTTTTTGGATATCTGAAAGATGTTTAGCTCTGGGTTTCAAAATGGTATTTCCAAAAGAAGGCCAGACAGGTGACCAACCCATGCCAAAATGAGCATTAAACAGACCAAATATTTCTGTAAAGAACACTGCATGTGAAAAGTATACATTTCCACACAAAAGACTTTTAAATAATTATCCAACTCTAGCAGGAAACTAGAAAATTTTATCTCCAAAAATCCCTTTGCTAATCATTAGAATAGGTGATAATATTTGACATTTGGGTTTAAACTGAGTAGAACTGCTCATTTCATTGAAAATGTATTGTTATATACTTAGGGTGTGAAAGTTTATTTGAAGAAAAGGAATGCCCTTAAAATTTCTGCTTAAAGGCAGTCTGTCCCCTCAATGATTGGCTAATATGAACAATAGGTCTTCCCACCTTATTGGATAGTGGATCCTAGCCTAGCTGCGGTAATGGACAACATTGGAAACTGCGAGCTAAAAGCTACCAGGTACAAGAAGATTTAATTACTGGAATTGAATGATGATAATGGAAGCATTTCCTTTTGCTGTTGACATATTTGTCGCAGAAACCAAACAGGGAGCCATATTTTTCTAGCCACAGCTTCACTACAACGGCCATTTGATTCAAAAGCTCTGGAATCAAAGTTGTCTCTGATTGGTTTAAATCATTTAATACTTGATCAAGCTCAACGGTGCGTGGATTTCAATCCCATGAGAATAAAGTTGAACACAATAGGGGACAGACTGCCTTTAAAAAGGCCAGAAAAGCCTAATCTAAGTAGCTGGGAAAAGCAAATTTTCTAAGGAATTGGAAAATTTGGCCTGAAAATGACCAATCTGGCATCCCTGGTTTAGCTTTTCAAGAATTGGGGTGATACATGAGAATGGTAATTTATTAGAGAGGATTTTGAAATATGACCACTCCGATTCTACATGTCTCTAAATGGTTTTCTTCATCAAAAAAATCAACAATCAAGTACAAAGCTTGTTGTATCAAAATATACATCCTAGATAAAATTTGTCAATTTTAAATAGTGATGTATGGGCTGATGATGTACAGGCAATAATTTTTGGTCGACTAAAACTCTTATCTTCTTTGTTTTGTCACTGTAGTTCTCTTTATTGCTTTACCATTTTGTACATTTTCTTACATAAACAGGGAACACTCTGTCAGCTTTCAGACTAAAATTCCTATTTGTATAATGGGTAAAATGTGAAAAAAATTAAACTTTGACTTTGATACCATAGTCAATTTTTTTACCTAAACATCCTTATTATTTGTAACTTGTGTTTACCTTCACAGTCTATCACAGCCCATGCAACAAAGAATATGGATGAGGTTTTGTTTGTTCAAGTGTTAAATAAATAAATGCCCCTGCCTGTGAAGGTTGGTACTGAAATGTGAAGTTTTTTCCTTTAAAAGGTTCCCTGTAGACATTTTTTCTTTGGAGAAATATTGTTGCCAGACCTGTTCAGCAACTTCCTTGTGCGACAAAACTAGCTGAAAATTTTATTTGTGGGAGAAAATTTTATTTTATTTCGGGGTAAGGGAGAGGCAGACGTTTTTGTCACATCTTCCAACAGTTTGAGGAGAAATGATCAGCTGGTTGAACATTATTTCATAAAATATTCTTTCATACATTCTAAACTTTACATATCCGTTGAAATGGGACCGCCAGAAATTTAACGATCTTATAGGCCTTCGTAGGCTTGACTGATGTCCTTCAAATAAAAGAACCAACCACATAGCTTCTTTTCACATAATATCATGCAGGCCTTAAACCGTGCAAAGCTGGCACTTGATTTTGTAGGTTTCTATGCATATTCAAATTATTAACAAAGCTTTTTAATTCAAATATGCCTTCCAACTCACAACATTCCTTGGTTTTGACCAAAAGCAATGCTATGGCTTGGGGAACTTCGCCAACAAACAATGCCCTGTTACCGCCTCAAAGTCATAAATTCACGCCATCTAAAGGCACTCGGATTCGTAATAACGACAAACAGCTATAATTCATCTTGCAATATTCACTTACCATCTCCAGGTTTAACAACTTCAACATCGACACCCATTTTGCAGTAAAAATTTAATGATTTTGCAGCTAATCGAACCTCAGGACACCAAGCAAGCCAAGTGATGAGAGAAAGAACAATCCTTCAACGCCCTCGCAGGAAACGACGCCGCCAAGTAAAACCTCCTCCGCAGGACCACTTGGTTGACTCCATCAGTGACGTCATAAAAGTCTATTTTTAGAATTTCTGAGTTTTGATCCCAGAATCTGAAAGATCATCAGAAAATACCTCTAAATATGCAAAATCAGTTAAAGGCATTACGAATTGGTTGATATATGGCCACTTGAGCACAGGCTCTTGCCCCATCAAACCTCTGTAATTTGATCTTGGTTCATAACTTTATGAACCCGGCCAGAATAACAGTAATCCCTTAGCAAACTTGAAATCTTTCATTGGCCTTATCTCGCCCACTTTGGAACATATATAACTAATTTTGCATATTGAGAGTTGTAAAAATATGAAAGCAATAACTAATCTCAAAATAGATTTTTGATGACGTCACACTTCGGTACTCTATTGCCCGGCGGGCTCAATCAATTTGTCAAAAAGATATCATATCATGTGAGTTCCAAAACACTGAGAAAGGGTAGTTTGAAAGCTAGAATCCTAGGACATAGAATCTTAAAAAAGGGTTGTTTTTTAACTGAGTCAGAGGAACCACAAAAAAGGGTAGAAATTTACTGATATCATGTCATGGATCAGTTTTTCTGGTAGATCAATGGCTATTGAAGTACAAAAAATTTTGCAGTGGCATCTATTCTTTTCCATTATACTAATCCTAGATCAGGCCTTTTCCGGAGAGGCAGGATATAGCCAACGCCAGTGCAAACTCTTTCATTTTTCACTCATTCATTTTTAACTATTTACACAGGATAAAGCTATCAACTACATACATAAATTGCTTTCCAAGCAGCCCTGTACAAAGAAAACGATGAACGCTAAATTTTAAAAATACAGATATACAAATATATAGATTAGAATAACAAAGTAAAAGCATTTAAAATACTGGAACTAACGCCAGGAATAAAAAGGGTCCATTTATGTTCTGGGGTTTTCGAGATAACATTTTACTTGTTTGACATTTTTTGTTAATTTAGATTTTGCGTCCAGGCCATTCCATAGTTTTGCCCCTCCAAAAGAAAAGCATTTTTGGCCACATGCTGTTCGTAGAAACGGGACACGGAGATCGGTTTCGGTGTTTCGAAGTTCCCGGGTGCTGGTTTCTGATCACCTGTCGAACAGGCACGCAAAATACGAAGGATCCTCATTATTTGTACACTTGTAAACCATTTTTAAAGTTTCTTCTTTTTTCAAGTCATTTACTGTTTGCCAGTTCAGTTTCCTTATAATTGGAAGAGCAGAAATGTTGTACGGGCTATTGGTAACTATTCTGGCCGCGCGATTTTGCAATTTCTGTAGCTTGTCTAGTGCCGTGATTCCGCAAAGCTGTGGGTTTTGGCAACATTTATTGACAGCTTGTTTGCATCAAGCCACGTTTTGAGACTGTCTAGGTCCTCATTAACACGTTTATTGATTACAGGGATAGATATTACAGGGAGTGTTTTAATGACAAAGGAAGGTCATTTATGTATAAGATGAAAAGGTAAAAAGGAACGTTCTTGCTTTACATTTGTCTTGAATCTGTGTAACAGAGAATATGATATCTGTTGAAAGGCCAGGTCTGTAACCACATTGACTTTCTGGGTATATTCTTTGACAGCGGACTTGAAGTTTTAGTAAAATAATCGACAAATGATTGTATTAAAGACATATGACCCGGTGATTATGCAGTCACTCCAATCTCATTTATTTTTATATTTCAAAGTAAATCTGGCATCTTTTAAAGCTTCAGGCACCTTTTCGTCATTCCAGATTTTTGTATCTGTATTGTATTTGTATCAGCTTTGATAATGATGGATCATCTAGAAGTTTGGAAACTTCAGCGAGAATGGTATCATTCCCTGATGACTTTTATAGCATTTGGCATTTCTTTTATAGCTTCTTCCACTTTAGAAAATGTCGGCAGTCTATCAAGCTCTGTCACAACATAGAAGCTGAGTAACTTTCCCACTTCATATATATTCATTTCTGAATCTTCACGATGTAGCATTTGTTGACGTGACAAATATTTTGGACAAAGTCAGCAGAGAAGGTTTTATATCATTTTGAGAAAACTCGAGTGTCCTTTTAAATTTAGTATAATCATTTCACGACAGATTGAAAGCAAGTTTATTTCAACTTTAGTTCTAGTGAAAGCAAGGCACTAAGTCATCCCAGTTTGTCGTAGATAACAGAGTCACACGCAAGGTTGCGTACTAGCATCTATGCTATTTAACATCTACTTCTCTTATCTGCTCAAGTACGCATTTGACCATAACCAAAGAAGGGTCTATCTGCAAAATAGATTCAATGGAAGCTTGTTTAACGTGAGAAGCATTTGCTTGCAGATGACGCTGCATTGAGAGCTCATAGTGAAGTGGATCTTAATTTGTTAAAAACTTATCAAAGGCATGTGCTGCGTTCGCTTTGAATTTGAATTACATCCAAAACAGTGACCATGTGCCGCGAACTATCAATTCAACCAAACATCATGCTAAAGGAAGAGCGCTTGAAAAATGTTGACAACCTTTGCTACTTTGGGTCAACGACAAACAAGGAATTAAATCTGAACAGAGATGTGTCTGAAATAGAATCAGTAAAGCAGCTGCGATGATTGTAAGCTGCACAAGAGGTTTTGGAATTAATAGGAAATTAGAGGTAGGAAATAAAATGGCCGTTAATAATGCCTGTATTTGTCAACTCTATTATATGGTTATGAAATTTGGAAAACACACGCACATCAATTGAAACGATTGTAAAACTTTTTATATGCACTTACGTAGCAAGTTACTAAGGGTGAAATGACGTGATATCAAAAGGTTAGAAATGCCTATGAAACATCTATTTATCTACGTGATTTTGCTTTGCAATAAAGCTTACATCTTCACGGCAAATATGTGTGTCAGTTGCATGAAAGGGACAGCGTCATGGAATTGAACCTGGGGAGGGGGCTAAGAAGCGAGTTTTGTGACGTAGGCAGAGCCACAATGGTTGGGTCCGATGCGAAAGAAATTTTTTGAAATTATACCTTGTAGAAGGGCTAAAAAAGCATTTCCCATACTAAAATTTAACAAAATACGTTACCGCTTAGGATAAACAATTCGACCGTTCTCAGAAAAACACTAATTATTTCTCATTGACGGATATTGGGGAGGAAAGGTGTCTTGTTAAATTTCTAGTGACAGACCTTGGGGACAGAAAGAATGGGTGACCTTCTGTTTTAGGTTGCACATCAATATGTGGAAGCTGCTGTATTGATTGGGGGAGAATTTTATTTCCTAAATTAAAATGTGCATCTTTCTTGTCTCGAGAAGGCTATGTTTACACATCCAAAATGAATCTACTGCAAAAATACAGAAAATGATTTGCTGAATTGATGCAAATAGTAAACAAATAGTAGAAATTTACGTGAATAAGTTAGTAACTAGATCAAACAAAATCAATCAGTATATAAACAGTTTGTTCTCTTTTTATTTCATATACTGTTTGAATAGTTATGGAAAAGAACGGTAAAAAATTCATATCTTGAAAAAAGTGGTAGGGTAGAGGTCAGCCAGTTGCGCCGTTCCTGCATGAAGAAAATTTACATCTTAATTTGATTTGTGAGGACTCATTTTATGGACAGCCGAGTCAACTAAACCTTTGACCAAGTGTTCAACCTTGCACTCATAAATATATGCATCAATAATCATTGCATCCATTGGCTATGATAGTTCGTTAAGAAATTTTCCGTTTTGCTAATAACTGAGCTCTTCTTGCCATACAGTCACTGCCAAACACTAACGTCAGTTTCATGCCCTGCGAAGTCTTCGATTGCCCTGTGAAAACTGTGAGATGGGGACTATGAAACCCCCTACAACCCCCGGAATTTTCGCCCCTGTTTTGAAATTTTAGCTACCAAATACTTAAGCTTACGTCAGTATAACTCATTGAATATTACTATCAACCCCCTTTTTGGCTGATAATATTTTGGTCTGAGAAATTTGATTTTGATACTTTTAGGCGGACATTTTTAGCTTATATCATTATAACTCATTGAATATTATTATCAACCCCTTTTTGGCTGATAATTCTGGGTGCTGTGAAACTTGATTTCGATTCTTTGAGGCGATTATTTTTAGCTTATATCATTATAACTCATTGAATATTATCATCAACCCCTTTTTGACTGATAATTCTGGGGTCTGTGAAATTTGATTTTGATACTTTGAGGCGATTATTTTTAGCTTATATAATTATAACTCATTGAATATTATTTTCAACCCCTTTTTGGCTGATAATTCTGGGGTCTGTGAAATTTGATTTTGATACTTTGAGGCGATTATTTTTAGCTTATATCATTATAACTCATTGAATATTATTATCAACCCCTTTTTGGCTTATAATTCTGGGGTCTGTGAAACTTGATTTTGATACTTTGAGGCGATCATTTTTAGCTTATACCATTAAAACTCATTGAATATTATTATCAACCCCTTTTTGGCTGATAATTCTGGGGTCTGTGAAATTTGATTTTGATACTTTGAGGCGATTATTTTTAGCTTATATCATTATAACTCATTGAATATTATTATCAACCCCTTTTTGGCTGATAATTCTGGGGTCTGTGAAACTTGATTTTGATACTTTGAGGCGATTATTTTTAGCTTATATCATTATAACTCATTGAATATTATTATCAACCCCTTTTTGGCTGATAATTCTGTGGTCTGTGAAATTTGATTTTGATACTTTGAGGCGATTATTTTTAGCTTATATCATTATAACTTATTGAATATTACTATCAACCCCTTTTTGGCTGATAATATTTTGGTCTGAGAAGTTTGATTTTGATACTTTGAGGCGATTATTTTTAGCTTATATCATTATAACTTATTGAATATTACTATCAACCCCTTTTTGGCTGATAATATTTTGGTCTGAGAAGTTTGATTTTGATACTGTTAGGCGGACATTTTTAGCTTATATCATTATAACTCATTTGATATCATAATCAATCCCTTTTTGGCGTATACTATTATGTTCTGTGAAATTTGATTTTGAGGCTAACACTTGATAGCTTTGGATGGACCCTCCCGTGTATAAATCTTTTTAATGCCTCCCACTGGACTCTGAGGCAGCTTTCACATGACAACCGACAGGTCCAAATGTTTTCCAAGAAGTAGGTTTTATTTCATTAGATTACAGATATAAAATCGTGAATACAGTGATAGATTTATAGGTCAAGCTACTGCAAACTACTGCTTGTGTCCCCCATCCCTTGTCGTGTCCAAGCAGGTTGGTTGTGTTTGTGTTCTGTACAAACATGAACCAAAGGTTTTCCGAGAAGTGACTATTTAATAGACTATTTATACAATTCGTAGAGTGCAGCAACTGCCAAATGGTTTAAAGTAAAGAGCAGTGGACATTTACTGAACTGGACAAGCGAAAACATATTTAATGTTTCTTGAAAGGTGAGGAATTGTTTGGGTTTATCTTTTTGCTGGCACTTTCCTATTTTGAGGAATGGATTGCCCGATCGTAAAAGTTCAATTTCGATATTTCTCAAAGTTATCGTCTCGAAGAATTACTTTGAGGCGCTTAAACATATATGATCCAAAATATTTTACATACAGGAAATTACTCTACAACTATACTAAGTACGATACCCCGGAGAGCAAAGTACTATGTCTACCCTGGGGCCATTAAACATTAAAAAGAGAAAAAAGTTTCGAAACACTTTAACATACATCTACAGTGGTGGATCAAGCCAAAAATCTGACTGAACCGAAATGAGTTAGAAGATCAACAACAGCCTTTAGACCACACCCATTTCCTGGTCACACCCTGTTCTCTAAAATGGTTTTTGTTTTATATAATTTTCTTATGTAGACTATTTTCAAGACAGAAGCGGTGCTTTTATGAAACTTTACGTATCCTTGCAATAACCTCGAGAATCAACAAATTATTGTTGCTATTATTCTGAGGCTGGATACCAGGGGCAGTTCACACTTGCAAATAGCGTACGAGATTTTCCCTAAACAAAAGGATTTCTGTGGATTTTCAGATAAGACAATAAGATTTTCACAAAAGGTGTACCAGATTTATTATCAACCCCTTTTTGGCTGATAATTCTGGGGTCTGTGGAATATTCTTTTGATACTTTTAGGCGATTATTTTTAGCTTATATTGTTATAACTCATTGAATATTATTATCAACCCCTTTTTGGCTGATAATTCTGTGGTCTGTGAAACTTGATTTTGATACTTTGAGGCGATTATTTTTAGCTTATATCATTATAACTCATTGAATATTATTATCAAACCATTTCTGGCTGATAATTCTGGGTTCTGTGAAATTCTATTTCGATACTTTGAGGCAAATATTTTTAGCTTGTATCATTATAACTCATTGAATATTATTATCAACCCCTTTCTGGCTGATAGTTCTGGGGTATGTGAAATTTTATTTTGATACTTTGAGGCGATTATTTTTAGCTTATATCATTATAACTCATTGAATATTATGATCAACCCCTTTTTGGCTGATAATTCTGGGGTCTGTGAAATTTGATTTTGATACTTTGTGGCGAATATTTTTAGCTTATATTATTAAAAATCATTGAATATTATTATCAACCCCTTTTTGGCTGATAATTCTGGGATCTGTGAAATTTTATTTCGATACTTTGAGGCAAATATTTTTAACTTATATCATTATGACACATTGAATATTATGATCAACCCCTTTTTGGCTGATAATTCTGGGGTCTGTGGAATATTCTTTTGATACTTTTAGGCGATTATTTTTAGCTTATATTGTTATAACTCAATGAATATTATTATCAATCCTTTTTGGCTGATGATTCTGTGGTCTGTGAAACTTGATTTTGATACTTTGAGGCGAATATTTTTAGCATATATCATTATAACTCATTGAATATTATTATCAACCCCTTTTTGGCTGATAATTCTGGGGTCTGTGAAACTTGATTTTGATACTTTGAGGCGATTATTTTTAGCATATATCATTATGACACATTGAATATTATGATCAACCCCTTTTTGGCTGATAATTCTGTGGTCTGTGAAACTTGATTTCGATACTTTGAGGCGATTATTTTTAGCTTATATCATTATAACTCATTGAATATTATTATCAAGCCCTTTTTGGCTGATAATTCTGGGGTCTGTGAAATTTGATTTTGATACTTTGTGGCGAATATTTTTAGCTTATATCATTAAAAATCATTGAATATTATTATCAAGCCCTTTTTGGCTGATAATTCTGTGGTCTGTGAAACTTGATTTTGATACTTTGAGGCGATTATTTTTAGCATATATCATTATAACTCATTGAATATTATTATCAACCCCTTTTTGGCTGATAATTCTGTGGTCTGTGAAACTTGATTTAGATACTTTGAGGCGATTATTTTTAGCTTGTATCATTATAACTCATTGAATATTATTATCAACCCCTTTTTGGCTGATAATTCTGTGGTCTGTGAAACTTGATTTCGATACTTTGAGGCGATTATTTTTAGCTTATATCATTATAACTCATTGAATATTATTATCAAGCCCTTTTTGGCTGATAATTCTGGGGTCTGTGAAATTTGATTTTGATACTTTGTGGCGAATATTTTTAGCTTATATCATTAAAAATCATTGAATATTATTATCAAGCCCTTTTTGGCTGATAATTCTGTGGTCTGTGAAACTTGATTTTGATACTTTGAGGCGATTATTTTTAGCATATATCATTATAACTCATTGAATATTATTATCAACCCCTTTTTGGCTGATAATTCTGTGGTCTGTGAAACTTGATTTAGATACTTTGAGGCGATTATTTTTAGCTTGTATCATTATAACTCATTGAATATTATTATCAACCCCTTTTTGGCTGATAATTCTGTGGTCTGTGAAACTTGATTTAGATACTTTGAGGCGATTATTTTTAGCTTATATCATTATAACTCATTGAATATTATTATCAACCCCTTTTTGGCTGATAATTCTGTGGTCTGTGAAACTTGATTTTGATACTTTGAGGCGATTATTTTTAGCATATATCATTATGACACATTGAATATTATGATCAACCCCTTTTTGGCTGATAATTCTGGGGTCTGTGAAACTTGATTTTGATACTTTGAGGCGATTATTTTTAGCATATATCATTATGACACATTGAATATTATGATCAACCCCTTTTTGGCTGATAATTCTGTGGTCTGTGAAACTTGATTTCGATACTTTGAGGCGATTATTTTTAGCTTATATCATTATAACTCATTGAATATTATTATCAAGCCCTTTTTGGCTGATAATTCTGTGTTCTGTGAAACTTGATTTTGATACTTTGAGGCGAATATTTTTAGCATATATCGTTATAACACATTGAATATTTTTATCAACCCCTTTCTGGCTGATAATTCTGGGGTCTGTGAAACTTGATTTTGATACTTTGAGGAAATTGTTTTTAGCTTATATCATTATAACTCATTGAATATTATTATCAACCCCTTTTGGCTGATAATATTTTGATCTGTGAAACTTGATTTTGATACTTTGAGGCAATTATTTTTAGCTTATATCATTATAACTCATTGAATATCAATATCAAACCCTTTTTTGCTGATAATATTTTGATCTGTGAAACTTGATTTTGATACTTTGAGGCAATTGTTTTTAGCTTATATCATTATAACTCATTGAATATCAATATCAAACCCTTTTTTGCTGATAATATTTTGATCTGTGAAACTTTATTTTGATACCTTGAGGCAATTATTTTTAGCTTATATCATTATAACTCATTGAATATTATTATCAACCCCTTTTTGGCTGATAATTCTGTGGTCTGTGAAACTTGATTTTGATGCTTTGAGGCGATTATTTTTAGCTTATATCATTATAAGTCATTGAATATTATGATCAACCCCTTTCTGGCTGATAATTCTGTGGTCTGTGGAATTTTATTTTGATACTTTGAGGCAATTGTTTTTAGCTTATATCATTATAACTCATTGAATATCAATATCAAACCCTTTTTTGCTGATAATATTTTGATCTGTGAAACTTTATTTTGATACCTTGAGGCAATTATTTTTAGCTTATATCATTATAACTCATTGAATATTATTATCAACCCCTTTTTGGCTGATAATTCTGGGGTCTGTGGAATTTTCTTTTAATACTTTGAGGCAAATATTTTTAACTTATATCATTATAACTCATTGAATATTATTATCAACCCCTTTCTGGCTGATAATTCTGGGGTCTGTGAAACTTGATTTTGATACTTTGAGGCAATTATTTTAAGCTTATATCATTATAACTCATTGAATATTATCATCAACCCCTTTCTGGCTGATAATTTTGTGGTCTGTGAAACTTGATTTTGATACTTTGAGGCGATTATTTTTAGCTTATATCATTATAACTCATTGAATATTATTATCAACCCCTTTTTGGCTGATAATTCTGGGGTATGTGAAACTTGATTTTGATACTTTGAGGCGATTATTTTTAGCATATATCATTATAACTCATTGAATATTATTATCAACCCCTTTTTGGCTGATAATTCTGTGGTCTGTGAAACTTGATTTTGATACTTTGAGGCGATTATTTTTAGCTTATATCATTATAACTCATTGAATATTATTATCAACCCCTTTTTGGCTGATAATTCTGTGGTCTGTGAAATTTGATTTTGATACTTTGAGGCGATTATTTTTAGCTTATATCGTTATAACACATTGAATATTTTTATCAACCCCTTTTTGGCTGATAATTCTGGGGTATGTGAAACTTGATTTTGATACTTTGAGGCGATTATTTTTAGCTTATATCATTATAACTCATTGAATATTATTATCAACCCCTTTTTGGCTGATAATTCTGGGGTCTGTGAAATTTGATTTTGATACTTTGAGGCGATTATTTTTAGCTTATATCATTATAACTCATTGAATATTATTATCAACCCCTTTTTGGCTGATAATTCTGGGGTCTGTGAAATTTGATTTTGATACTTTGAGGCGATTATTTTTAGCTTATATCATTATAACTCATTGAATATTATTATCAACCCCTTTTTGGCTTATAATTCTGGGGTCTGTGAAACTTGATTTTGATACTTTGAGGCGATTATTTTTAGCTTATATAATTATAACTCATTGAATATTTTTATCAACCCCTTTTTGGCTGATAATTCTGGGGTCTGTGAAACTTGATTTTGATACTTTGAGGCGATTATTTTTAGCTTATATCGTTATAACACATTGAATATTTTTATCAACCCCTTTTTGGCTGATAATTCTGGGGTATGTGAAACTTGATTTTGATACTTTGAGGCGATTATTTTTAGCTTATATCATTATAACTCATTGAATATTATTATCAACCCCTTTTTGGCTGATAATTCCGGGGTCTGTGAAATTTGATTTTGATACTTTGAGGCGATTATTTTTAGCTTATATAATTATAACTCATTGAATATTATTATCAACCCCTTTTTGGCTTATAATTCTGGGGTCTGTGAAACTTGATTTTGATACTTTGAGGCGATCATTTTTAGCTTATACCATTAAAACTTATTGAATATTACTATCAACCCCTTTTTGGCTGATAATATTTTGGTCTGAGAAGTTTGATTTTGATACTGTTAGGCGGACATTTTTAGCTTATATCATTATAACTCATTTGATATCATAATCAATCCCTTTTTGGCGTATACTATTATGTTCTGTGAAATTTGATTTTGAGGCTAACACTTGATAGCTTTGGATGGACCCTCCCGTGTATAAATCTTTTTAATGCCTCCCACTGGACTCTGAGGCAGCTTTCACATGACAACCGACAGGTCCAAATGTTTTCCAAGAAATAGGTTTTATTTCATTAGATTACAGATATAAAATCGTGAATACAGTGATAGATTTATAGGTCAAGCTACTGCAAACTACTGCTTGTGTCCCCCATCCCTTGTCGTGTCCAAGCAGGTTGGTTGTGTTTGTGTTCTGTACAAACATGAACCAAAGGTTTTCCGAGAAGTGACTATTTAATAGACTATTTATACAATTCGTAGAGTGCAGCAACTGCCAAATGGTTTAAAGTAAAGAGCAGTGGACATTTACTGAACTGGACAAGCGAAAACATATTTAATGTTTCTTGAAAGGTGAGGAATTGTTTGGGTTTATCTTTTTGCTGGCACTTTCCTATTTTGAGGAATGGATTGCCCGATCGTAAAAGTTCAATTTCGATATTTCTCAAAGTTATCGTCTCGAAGAATTACTTTGAGGCGCTTATACATATATGATCCAAAATATTTTACATACATGAAATTACTCTACAACTATACTAAATACGATACCCCGGAGAGCAAAGTACTATGTCTACCCTGGGGCCATTAAACATCAAAAAGAGAATAAAGTTTCGAAACACTTTAACATACATCTACAGTGGTGGATCAAGCCAAAAATCTGACTGAACCGAAATGAGTTAGTAGATCAACAACAACCTTTAGACCACACCCATTTCCTGGTCACACCCTGTTCTCTAAAATGGTTTTTGTTTTCTATAATTTTCTTATGTAGACTATTTTCAAGACAGAAGCGGTGCTTTTATGAAACTTTACGTATCCTTGCAATAACCTCGAGAATCAACAAATTATTGTTGCTATTATTCTGAGGCTGGATACGAGGGGCAGTTCACACTTGCAAATAGCGTACGAGATTTTCCCTAAACAAAAGGATTTCTGTGGATTTTCAGATAAGACAATAGGATTTTCACAAAAGGTGTACCAGATTTATTATCAACCCCTTTTTGGCTGATAATTCTGGGGTCTGTGAAACTTCATTTCGAGTCTTTCAGGCAATTATTTTTAGCTTATATCATTATAAGTCATTGAATATTATTATCAACCCCTTTTTGGCTGATAATTCTGGGGTCTGTGGAATATTCTTTTGATACTTTTAGGCGATTATTTTTAGCTTATATTGTTATAACTCATTGAATATTATTATCAAGCCCTTTTTGGCTGATAATTCTGTGGTCTGTGAAACTTGATTTTGATACTTTGAGACGATCATTTTTAGCTTATATCATTATAAGTCATTGAATATTATTATCAACCCCTTTTTGGCTGATAATTCTGGGGTTTATGAAACTTGATTTTGATACTTTGAGGCGATTATTCTTAGCTTATATCATTATAACTCATTGAATATTATTATCAACCCCTTTTTGGCTGATAATTCTGGGGTCTGTGGAATTTTCTTTTGATACTTTGAGGCGAATATTTTTAGCATATATCATTATAACTCATTGAATATTATTATCAACCCCTTTTTGGCTGATAATTCTGGGGTTTATGAAACTTGATTTTGATACTTTGAGGCGATTATTCTTAGCTTATATCATTATAAGTCATTGAATATTATTATCAACCCCTTTTTGGCTGATAATTCTGGGGTTTATGAAACTTGATTTTGATACTTTGAGGCGATTATTCTTAGCTTATATCATTATAAGTCATTGAATATTATTATCAACCCCTTTTTGGCTGATAATTCTGGGGTTTATGAAACTTGATTTAGATACTTTGAGGCGATTATTTTTAGCTTGTATCATTATAACTCATTGAATATTATGATCAACCCCTTTTTGGCTGATAATTCTGGGGTCTGTGAAACTTGATTTCGATACTTTGTGGCGATTATTCTTAGCTTATATCATTATAAGTCATTGAATATTATTATCAAGCCCTTTTTGGCTGATAATTCTGGGGTTTATGAAACTTGATTTTGATACTTTGAGGCGAATATTTTTAGCATATATCATTATAACTCATTGAATATTATTATCAACCCCTTTTTGGCTGATAATTCTGGGTTCTGTGAAACTTGATTTCGATTCTTTGAGGCGATTATTTTTAGCTTATATCATTATAAGTCATTGAATATTATTATCAACCCCTTTTTGGCTGATAATTCTGGGGTTTATGAAACTTGATTTTGATACTTTGGGGCGATTATTTTTAGCTTATATCATTATAAGTCATTGAATATTATTATCAAGCCCTTTTTGGCTGATAATTCTGGGGTCTGTGAAATTTGATTTTGATACTTTGAGGCCAATTTTTTTTAGCGTTTATCATTATAACTCATTGAATATTATCATCAACCCCTTTTTGGCTGATAATTCTGGGGTCTCTGAAACTTGATTTCGATACTTTGAGGCGATTATTTTTAGCTTATATCATTATAACTCATTGAATATTATTATCAAGCCCTTTTTGGCTGATAATTCTGGGGTCTGTGAAACTTGATTTCGATACTTTGTGGCGATTATTTTTAGCTTATATCATTATAACTCATTGAATATTATGATCAACCCCTTTTTGGCTGATAATTCTGGGGTCTGTGAAACTTGATTTTGATACTTTGAGGCCAATTTTTTTTAGCGTTTATCATTATAACTCATTGAATATTATTATCAAGCCCTTTTTGGCTGATAATTCTGGGGTCTGTGAAACTTGATTTCGATACTTTGTGGCGATTATTTTTAGCTTATATCATTATAAGTCATTGAATATTATTATCAAGCCCTTTTTTGCTGATAATTCTGGGGTCTGTGAAATTTGATTTTGATACTTTGAGGCGATTATTTTTAGCTTATATCATTATAACTCATTGAATATTATTATCAACCCCTTTTTGGCTGATAATTCTGGGGTCTGTGAAATTTGATTTTGATACTTTGAGGCGATTATTTTTAGCTTATATCATTATAACTCATTGAATATTATTATCAACCCCTTTTTGGCTTATAATTCTGGGGTCTGTGAAACTTGATTTTGATACTTTGAGGCGATTATTTTTAGCTTATATAATTATAACTCATTGAATATTTTTATCAACCCCTTTTTGGCTGATAATTCTGGGGTCTGTGAAACTTGATTTTGATACTTTGAGGCGATTATTTTTAGCTTATATCGTTATAACACATTGAATATTTTTATCAACCCCTTTTTGGCTGATAATTCTGGGGTATGTGAAACTTGATTTTGATACTTTGAGGCGATTATTTTTAGCTTATATCATTATAACTCATTGAATATTATTATCAACCCCTTTTTGGCTGATAATTCCGGGGTCTGTGAAATTTGATTTTGATACTTTGAGGCGATTATTTTTAGCTTATATAATTATAACTCATTGAATATTATTATCAACCCCTTTTTGGCTTATAATTCTGGGGTCTGTGAAACTTGATTTTGATACTTTGAGGCGATCATTTTTAGCTTATACCATTAAAACTTATTGAATATTACTATCAACCCCTTTTTGGCTGATAATATTTTGGTCTGAGAAGTTTGATTTTGATACTGTTAGGCGGACATTTTTAGCTTATATCATTATAACTCATTTGATATCATAATCAATCCCTTTTTGGCGTATACTATTATGTTCTGTGAAATTTGATTTTGAGGCTAACACTTGATAGCTTTGGATGGACCCTCCCGTGTATAAATCTTTTTAATGCCTCCCACTGGACTCTGAGGCAGCTTTCACATGACAACCGACAGGTCCAAATGTTTTCCAAGAAATAGGTTTTATTTCATTAGATTACAGATATAAAATCGTGAATACAGTGATAGATTTATAGGTCAAGCTACTGCAAACTACTGCTTGTGTCCCCCATCCCTTGTCGTGTCCAAGCAGGTTGGTTGTGTTTGTGTTCTGTACAAACATGAACCAAAGGTTTTCCGAGAAGTGACTATTTAATAGACTATTTATACAATTCGTAGAGTGCAGCAACTGCCAAATGGTTTAAAGTAAAGAGCAGTGGACATTTACTGAACTGGACAAGCGAAAACATATTTAATGTTTCTTGAAAGGTGAGGAATTGTTTGGGTTTATCTTTTTGCTGGCACTTTCCTATTTTGAGGAATGGATTGCCCGATCGTAAAAGTTCAATTTCGATATTTCTCAAAGTTATCGTCTCGAAGAATTACTTTGAGGCGCTTATACATATATGATCCAAAATATTTTACATACATGAAATTACTCTACAACTATACTAAATACGATACCCCGGAGAGCAAAGTACTATGTCTACCCTGGGGCCATTAAACATCAAAAAGAGAATAAAGTTTCGAAACACTTTAACATACATCTACAGTGGTGGATCAAGCCAAAAATCTGACTGAACCGAAATGAGTTAGTAGATCAACAACAACCTTTAGACCACACCCATTTCCTGGTCACACCCTGTTCTCTAAAATGGTTTTTGTTTTCTATAATTTTCTTATGTAGACTATTTTCAAGACAGAAGCGGTGCTTTTATGAAACTTTACGTATCCTTGCAATAACCTCGAGAATCAACAAATTATTGTTGCTATTATTCTGAGGCTGGATACGAGGGGCAGTTCACACTTGCAAATAGCGTACGAGATTTTCCCTAAACAAAAGGATTTCTGTGGATTTTCAGATAAGACAATAGGATTTTCACAAAAGGTGTACCAGATTTATTATCAACCCCTTTTTGGCTGATAATTCTGGGGTCTGTGAAACTTCATTTCGAGTCTTTCAGGCAATTATTTTTAGCTTATATCATTATAAGTCATTGAATATTATTATCAACCCCTTTTTGGCTGATAATTCTGGGGTCTGTGGAATATTCTTTTGATACTTTTAGGCGATTATTTTTAGCTTATATTGTTATAACTCATTGAATATTATTATCAAGCCCTTTTTGGCTGATAATTCTGTGGTCTGTGAAACTTGATTTTGATACTTTGAGACGATCATTTTTAGCTTATATCATTATAAGTCATTGAATATTATTATCAACCCCTTTTTGGCTGATAATTCTGGGGTTTATGAAACTTGATTTTGATACTTTGAGGCGATTATTCTTAGCTTATATCATTATAACTCATTGAATATTATTATCAACCCCTTTTTGGCTGATAATTCTGGGGTCTGTGGAATTTTCTTTTGATACTTTGAGGCGAATATTTTTAGCATATATCATTATAACTCATTGAATATTATTATCAACCCCTTTTTGGCTGATAATTCTGGGGTTTATGAAACTTGATTTTGATACTTTGAGGCGATTATTCTTAGCTTATATCATTATAAGTCATTGAATATTATTATCAACCCCTTTTTGGCTGATAATTCTGGGGTTTATGAAACTTGATTTTGATACTTTGAGGCGATTATTCTTAGCTTATATCATTATAAGTCATTGAATATTATTATCAACCCCTTTTTGGCTGATAATTCTGGGGTCTGTGAAACTTGATTTCGATACTTTGTGGCGATTATTCTTAGCTTATATCATTATAAGTCATTGAATATTATTATCAAGCCCTTTTTGGCTGATAATTCTGGGGTTTATGAAACTTGATTTTGATACTTTGAGGCGAATATTTTTAGCATATATCATTATAACTCATTGAATATTATTATCAACCCCTTTTTGGCTGATAATTCTGGGTTCTGTGAAACTTGATTTCGATTCTTTGAGGCGATTATTTTTAGCTTATATCATTATAAGTCATTGAATATTATTATCAACCCCTTTTTGGCTGATAATTCTGGGGTTTATGAAACTTGATTTTGATACTTTGGGGCGATTATTTTTAGCTTATATCATTATAAGTCATTGAATATTATTATCAAGCCCTTTTTGGCTGATAATTCTGGGGTCTGTGAAATTTGATTTTGATACTTTGAGGCCAATTTTTTTTAGCGTTTATCATTATAACTCATTGAATATTATCATCAACCCCTTTTTGGCTGATAATTCTGGGGTCTCTGAAACTTGATTTCGATACTTTGAGGCGATTATTTTTAGCTTATATCATTATAACTCATTGAATATTATTATCAAGCCCTTTTTGGCTGATAATTCTGGGGTCTGTGAAACTTGATTTCGATACTTTGTGGCGATTATTTTTAGCTTATATCATTATAACTCATTGAATATTATGATCAACCCCTTTTTGGCTGATAATTCTGGGGTCTGTGAAACTTGATTTTGATACTTTGAGGCCAATTTTTTTTAGCGTTTATCATTATAACTCATTGAATATTATTATCAAGCCCTTTTTGGCTGATAATTCTGGGGTCTGTGAAACTTGATTTCGATACTTTGTGGCGATTATTTTTAGCTTATATCATTATAAGTCATTGAATATTATTATCAAGCCCTTTTTTGCTGATAATTCTGGGGTCTGTGAAACTTGATTTCGATACTTTGTGGCGATTATTTTTAGCTTATATCATTATAAGTCATTGAATATTATGATCAACCCCTTTTTGGCTGATAATTCTGGGTGCTGTGAAACTTGATTTCGATACTTTGAGGCTATTATTTTTAGCATATATCATTATAACTCATTGAATATTATTATCAACCCCTTTTTGGCTGATAATTCTGGGTGCTGTGAAACTTGATTTCGATACTTTGAGGCGATCATTTTTATTTTATATCATTAAAACTCATTGAATATTACTATCAACCCCTTTTTGGCTGATAATTCTGGGTGCTGTGAAACTTGATTTCGATACTTTGAGGCGATCATTTTTATTTTATATCATTAAAACTCATTGAATATTACTATCAACCCCTTTTTGGCTGATAATATTTTGGTCTGAGAAATTTGATTTTGATACTGTTAGGCGGACATTTTTAGCTTATACCATTAAAACTTATTGAATATTACTATCAACCCCTTTTTGGCTGATAATATTTTGGTCTGAGAAGTTTGATTTTGATACTGTTAGGCGGACATTTTTAGCTTATATCATTATAACTCATTTGATATCATAATCAATCCCTTTTTGGCGTATACTATTATGTTCTGTGAAATTTGATTTTGAGGCTAACACTTGATAGCTTTGGATGGACCCTCCCGTGTATAAATCTTTTTAATGCCTCCCACTGGACTCTGAGGCAGCTTTCACATGACAACCGACAGGTCCAAATGTTTTCCAAGAAGTAGGTTTTATTTCATTAGATTACAGATATAAAATCGTGAATACAGTGATAGATTTATAGGTCAAGCTACTGCAAACTACTGCTTGTGTCCCCCATCCCTTGTCGTGTCCAAGCAGGTTGGTTGTGTTTGTGTTCTGTACAAACATGAACCAAAGGTTTTCCGAGAAGTGACTATTTAATAGACTATTTATACAATTCGTAGAGTGCAGCAACTGCCAAATGGTTTAATGTAAAGAGCAGTGGACATTTACTGAACTGGACAAGCGAAATCATATTTAGTGTTTCTTGAAAGGTGAGGAATTGTTTGGGTTTATCTTTTTGCTGGCACTTTCCTATTTTGAGGAATGGATTGCCCGATCGTAAAAGTTCAATTTCGATATTTCTCAAAGTTATCGTCTCGAAGAATTAACTTGAATACATAGCATGCCTGGAAATGTATTTTTTGCAAAGGGTCGTCCAAAGATCGACGTATGATCAGTTTTTATTTATATATACATAAACAAGGATGAAAAATGTTTTGAGCCAATCAGACTGTTTGTTTACAATTTGAACCAGCCAATGGTATAGCGTCAAAGACAATAGAAATCTGAAGAGAAAATAGCATCGAATCAGCCGCAACAGTAACGCTCGCACCTCCTATCCAGAGCTGTGGGGAAAAACCAGCGCCACAAAAAGTTAACGCTGAACGCGAAAATTGTCATTATTGAAGTGCTTCATACAATTATGCATAGCAAAGGAGTATATCTAAAACTGATGCCGTTTTCTTGGAGTACAACCAACCATAACCATCGTAAGCAGATTCAATCAGGGCAATAATGGGCTAAACGTTTCATCGCTTATCTCTGGTTAACGACCGAATTTTAAAAATGGGGACGACAAAGTTTTAGATATACTCCTTTACTATGCATAATTGTATGAAGCACTTCAATAATGACAATATTCGCGTTCAGCGTTAACTTTTTGTGGCGCCGGTTTTTCCCCACAGCTTTGGATAGGAGGTGCGAGCGTTACTGTTGCGGCTGATTCGATGCTATTTTCTCTTCAGATTTCTATTGTCTTTGACGCTATACCATTGGCTGGTTCAAATTGTAAATAAACAGTCTGATTGGCTCAAAACATTTTTCATCCTTGTTATATTATACATATATAATCAAAAATATTTTACTTTTACATACAGGAAATTACTCTACAACTATACTAAGTACGATACCCCGGAGAGCAAGTGTCTACCCTGGGGCCATTAAACGTTAAAAAGAAAAAAAAGTTTCGGAACACTTTAACATACATCTACAGTGGTGGATCAAGCCAAAAATCTGACTACCGCCGAAATGAGATAGAAGATCGACAACAGCCTTTAGACCACACCCATTTCCTGGTCACACCCTGTTCTCTAAAATGGTTTTTGTTTTCTATAATTTTCTTATGTAGACCATTTTCAAGACAGAAGCGGTGCTTTTATGAAACTTTAAGTATCCTTGCAATAACCTCGAGAATCAACAAATTGTTGTTGCTATTATTCCGAGGTTTTCACAAAAGGTGTACGAGATTTTCTTGGAGTGATTTGCCCCTCGGTTTGATATTCTAAAAAAATTGACGTCATTTAGCCTAAGCAACACCATAGAATAAGGAAATAAAAATTATCTTTGGCACAATTTTGAAATGTCGCCTAGAACTCGCATTAAGTCGTGCAATTTCTTATGAAAACCAGACCTGTTGATTCCTATTCTATTCTATCTAATATATTCCTATTAATATTTGTGTATTGTACTAAGTAATTGGTTACATCGGGTTTGAAGTTGCAGTTTGCCCACTTGCAGAATATGTAGGCATCCCCCCATCTTTCTGTCACGTTTGAGCCGTGTTGAGCGGCAGTACTACTCAACTGAGCGGTAGTCAATTCGGTTGTTCATTGGTTTTCACCAAATTTTGTATGCATCCCCTCAGGTTGGCTGTGATTTCTGATGATTTGATTGGTTTAGGCAGGCTGACTACCGCTCAGAAAGGGAGGAATGTTTGCTGCTAATATGTAAACACAAATAAATCTCACCTCTTGATTATCAAGCCACGTCATAAGAAGGAACCTAAAACCATTAATATATCTTTTAATGGTGAACAGTTAAAAGAGTCAGCTTATGTTAAGTACCTCGGAGTTCTGGTAGATGAGAATCTCACCTGGGAACTAAATATCCCGAATGTTAACATAAAAATTTCCAAAAGCCTTGATATTTTAGCCAATTTAAGACATTTTCTACCCAAGGATATATTGCTTAGTATTCATAATTATTTCATCTCCCCATACATAATTTATGGCCTGATAAACTGGTGGGGGGAGCATACTCTAATAATCTGGACCCTTGAGGAAACAGCTGAAACACGCAGTGAGATTAATTATTTTCAAAAATAGTACATGTCATAGTAAACCTCTCTTCAAGTCGTTAGGCCTCCTAAATTTTGATGATCTGTACAAAATTGAATGTGCTGAAATTATGTTTTAAGTTCCAAAAGGCAATGTTGATAGCTGCATGTGAGATTTCTTTCATCTAACTACTGAGAGTCACAACATTAAAATCAGACAGGCTGCTAGCGGTAACTTGTTCCATTCTTAAATTAGAACAAATCTTTATTCATAATAAATGCTGGTTTAAAAATTTTGGATAAGATATGAAGTAACATAAAAAGTGTTGCTTCCAAAAAAATCTTTTCACGCCTTTTTAAACAATTGTTACCTAAATATACAGTTAAAAATCCAAGATCATCCTCAACCTCTTTTTCCCCTTTTTGTACAATCGTTTTGGTCTATTGATATATTTATAATGTTTATCAATATTTTCATCATAGAATGTGTTTTTATCCTTATAATAAAAATATTTCTTAAATTTTAGTATTAATTGCATGTATTTATGTTATTTGTACTGGATTTTATACACGTCACTAGGGGCATATGGCCCGAAAGCTCTTTCAGAGCTCTTTCCATATGTCCTTCAGCAATATTCTGTTGAATTGATGTTTTTGTTGTTATTCTTCTTGTTTGTATGATCGTCTAATGTAGCTTTTAAACGTCAAAATTGTATTTTATTACTGTAATTAGTTAATTATTGTTGAAAATATACATGAATTGAATTGACAAACATAATTCCTATTGTGTTTTAACAATAGATTTGTCAACTTATCTAATTGTTGAAAGGTTCCATTGTCCTGCCTCATAGGCATGGGGACCAGGGGGCACAGGGGGCACAGGGGCACGTGCCCCCTCTTTTAAAAACTTCAGCTAAAATGCCCCTTTGCAGCTTACCAAGTTACCAATGGGACCATGATTTTAAATGTTTTTATACGATTTGCTTTTAGAAACACCAAAACTACAAACCTGCCCCTAGGGCCACTGAAAGGTGGGGGTGGTGGCAAATCACCTTAAGGCCTTAAGGATAAGGACGCCCCTCAGGGTTTCCAGTTTATAGATAACAAATTTATACATAAAATTTGTTCAACGTTTTGAGCAATTGCAAGAACTTCAAAATATCGACAGTTGCCGTAGGAACCGTTTTTGTTTATTCGTGTAAAACAAAAATAATCAACATAACGATTCATGGATGATTTGTACTGTTCTGTAATGTTATAAAGTTTCAATACTCTATCAACAGAAAAACATATTTATAACAAAAATATAGCTAAAATGAAGAAACCCATTCCGCAATTTCGAATTTCCAAAACCACATTTTGGATTTCCAAGACCACAAAATGTGGGAAAAACCACACTTAAATAGGCCCTGCTGAACACTCCCCTTAAGCAAAATATTTAGCAATTGCACTGCTTACACCCTTATGATTTAAGAACAAGTTAAGAACAATTTAATGGTTTTACTGAAAGTCAAAAAGCCAGTCTGAACTTCAACTTATGTTGGGCTGTCGACTAGGTGGCAGCTGCCCCCCCCCCCCCCCACCTTTCCCCATGACACCCCATAGCGCCATCCCTGGCCAGCAATTGTAGCGAATAGAAGAGAAAACTTAGTCAGAGACCTTCAGTCGTGAAAAGATGACCTTCTGTCAGTAGCAAGGGCCGGAAATTGTTGTATACAGCGTACCCTCACTACCAACTTTTGAATATTTTTCAGCGCCCCCATTATCAACTGCCCGCTATTCAAATTTGGTCTTGATCTGCCCCTGATCTAAGCCCGTATTTTTATATACTTTTGCTCTTGTCTTTTAGATAGTGACAGCAACTGATTTTATTTTTCAGTAATAATGGCAATTTACGAGGCATTGGAAAGCGTCCTGTACCGCCATTGCTGTCCTGAGATTGTGGTCCAATATGAAATTATGGATAATGAGCCAAGAAAGAGGTTACTTGACGCACTTAGTGGTTACTGTAGTCTTCAGGTATTTGAAAACAGTTTTGAATTACCCCAAAATTATCAAAAGAAAATTGACCTTTATTTCCAAACCTTAGGTAATGAGAAACTTTTAGGGGGAATGCTTCTTTTGGACAAAGTTGCGATAGCTTTCGGCAGATGGGGGAAGGCAATGCCTCCTAAAGCTGTACTCGCTCGACATTCAGAATGTGTGGCAATTAATCAAAAGGAAGGGAGTTCTTTACCTTTTCCTATGAATCTGTATTTTTTATACTCTGATCCTGCCGGCAACAATTGCACAGATTTTTCTACATTGCATAGAGTTTTCATAAAAGACTTGAAACTCTTTGAAAAATCAAAAGGGAAATTTATCGAGGGTACAATCATTACACGGCCAATTGTCTTGCATGATATCACAACTATTTTAGAGGATGCTCAAGGAGATGTTATCCAGCTTAGGCTTTTTAACATGGTACCAAGTTGCAGAAACAAAACCGAAGTTGCAGAAAAGAAATTCCCCGTTAATGCAAAAATTAAGATAGCTGAACCTTATTTGAAAGTGTTCGCAGACAGCAACCAAGGAATTAGAGTCGATTGTCCTGAGGAGGTTTGCATTCTTCAGCAAACAACTGCAGACTTTGAACAAATCTTAGAAAATGGCAAGTTTTTTACCGATAACGGAGATTTTTTAGCAGCGTTTGATATTTATATCGCTGGCCTAGCTGAATTCCCAGAAATCCTTTTGCTTTTGAACAACAGATGCCAGGCTGAGCTAAAGCTAAAGGAGTACGAGCTGGCTTTTTTGGATGCCGCTGCAGTCCTTTTTTTGGAGCGGGACAACGAGAAGGGTCGCTTAAGATACAAGAAGGCAGCATATGAACTTGGTTTTACATTGGACAATGCCCCAAAGATGCATGGTCTTTGGAAACGGGTCTTGTTGAAATATAACAAACACTCTTTGGAAGAGAAAGTAGCTGGCCCATATTCCAGAGAAGACGGCAACAATGAATATAAAGAAGGTGATTTTTCTAGAGCAAAAGCTATTTATACTTCTGCGATGGGCGATTGTAATAATGTTTGCAAGCTGCTGATTGGAGCCGCTCTCGTGAGTTTGAAAACTGAGATGTATCAAACTGCAATATCAGCTGCGAGTGCATGTTTTCAACTTGCTACAGACAAAAAGCATCGCAAACAAGCAAGGTTTGCAATGACCAAGGCGTTTTCGTCGCTGGGGGAAATAGAGTTAGCAAGGTTGGCTGCAATGGGGGATCTCTCCTTGTTGAATCTGTATGATGGAAGAAACAATTCTTATAGAGTTGCAGCCAACGCCCTTAACAAAAGTTGTCCCATAACTTTAGAGGCTAACAGAAATGTCAAAGTGCCGTCGGATTATCTATGTCCCGACACAATGGAGCACTGCTACATCTCTGGAAAAGGAAGAGGATTAAGAGCTAAGAGAGGCATCTTTAAAGGAGAGTTGCTTGTTGTTGACCATCCAATTGTGTCACAGGGAACCAAAAGCTCTTCTTCTGCCATTTTTGTTGATGAAAGTAGACAACAATGTTATTTTGCAAGTGAAATAAATCTTGAAAGTAAACTGGTTTCATTGGTCAAGTACAATGGGCTACTTGCTAAAAAACTTTTGCTGTTGGATAGAAAGAGAGATGGCACCAAGGCCGATGATTTGCCTTTGATTTCTGACCTTGAGTGGATGGCCTATCGCAAGTTAAACGATGATGTACCACCTTTCTTGCCACAAACTCCGGAAGAAGCTGGAGTTGATAAAAGCTTGCTTACGCCAGATATCATCAGAAACGTAATTTCCAACAATTGTTTTAAATGGGGTTGGCAGGAGGAGCGAATACCCAAAGAAGTGGCGTTGGCATTAACAGTCAGTTTTTTCAACCACGATGACGACCCCAATTGCAGTCAATTTCCAGTCGGCGATGCGCTTACAATAGTAGCAGTAGAAGATATACAGAAAGGGGAGGAGTTGACCATTATGTACCGCAAAAGAGACGAAATGGCGAAATGGGTAATTTGACTTTCCTACCCCTAGGATACTATTCACGAGCTACCAAAGAACAGAATATCGATTTTCCTTGACCATCCAGAAACTTAATTTAATTTGACATTTTAATGTACGTGTATGTGAGATAAGTGTGGTTACAGTTAACTTCAAACCAGAATAATTTCATAGCTGTGTTTTTAAAACAGTTTTTCGCCAATACCAGTTTGATATTTGCCACAAGGTAGTGCCGTTTTTTATCAGAATATACACGTGATGATAAAAAGTGTCTAATAGTTAAGCAACTTCAATATGTGATTTTGGCACAAAATTGGAGTCGGAGCCAAATTAGTTTTGCTCTGTGTATGTTAATTGATCAATCCTGAGAATGGGGTAAATTATGCTTTACTGTCCAACGAAGGAAAAACTTCAGTTGCCAATCACAACCAACTTAGGCGATGACCCATCCCATTAGACAAAGTCCAACTTAACCAGCTGAAAAAACCCCTGGGATTGAGTTCGCTGACAGGCATTTTTCAAGAGGACAGCCCCTACACTTGCGCCAAGTAATCAATCCCCCCTCCCCCCTCAGTTTTGTAAAATTTGGAACGCATTAGTACGATGTTGTCCAAAATCAACATTTATTAGTTGTGGGAGGTGTGATATTGGCACCAAGTTCGACTTGGGACCAAATCAGTTTTGCCCCGCGTATGTTAATAAATGGATCCTGCCCAATATCTACTCTCAGTTTATGAAACGATTATGTTAGGTTTTCTGTCTCCGTCTGTATCCTTTCGAAAATATATTTTAGTTTAATAATGATTGATCATATAACATTATTAATGATTTTATTTTGAAAATTGGAGTTAGTTGAAGATCAAAGGCAAATAGACAAAACGTCTTATTTCTTGTTGCCATCTTCGGGCCCCGAACACGCCACAAATACTGATCCGAAGGGTGAAGAAACTTTGGAATACTTGTATGTTGTATATGAAATGCTGGTAGATACTTCTGTTTTTTCTTTCAATTGGTAAAAATATTTCTCTTGTGCTACGTGCAAAAAGTTTCTCTGTTTCATAATCAAATTCGACATATTTCAAGGCATCATTTTGCTTTACTTGGCTTTATATATAAATGACAATTGTGTTCGTATCAATGGTTTTGATGCAATTAAAAGTGATTGAGCAACATTAAGCCTGCATTCGACTGTCTGATAATCGTAAAGTATCGTGGCTTCTGCATGCTGCCCGATTTTTTTTCTGTAATATGTCTGGCAGTGGAAGTAAGCTTGAAAGACCAAAAAGAGATAAAGATCATCAGGTCGTTCATTCTTTTGAGTCTACATACCAGCTATGATTGAAAACAAAACATAAAATTTACGAGAAACATTCTTTTGCACACAATTACCTCTTTCCTTCTTTGTTATAAGTTTTTTCGAAGAAGAGCCAACTTCCTCCAAGCTTTTCTTCTCCTCTGCATTTTATTCGTATCAAATTTTAAGCCTATAGACTTACTTTTCATCAAAAAGTGACCCAGTAAAAAACTTGTTTTTTCTTCAAATAAGGACTTATTTCCAAAACAAAATCTCATTTTTTTTTGCTTATTGAAGTGATCACACTGAAGTGAACTATAGTGATTTTGAAAAAAAATTTCTTTTAAAAAAATTCAAAATTTTTTAAGCCTATACCCTTACAGTTTTATCCAATTGAAACGAGTGGCTATTTCTTTCGAAACAAAGTCTTTTATTCAGCAACTAAAGGCAATTTTTGCATGGTTTTATCATATTGAAGGGAATAAATCTGGTTTCGAAGGAAAATATTTACCAAAAAAGTTGGCCCATTGAGACAAGACGTTGTTCGTTCCATATAAAGATGAGTTTTCAGCAGCTAAATTCAAATTTTCTGTATTTCTATCATAATGAGGAGGATTGATACGATTTTGAAAGAAATTTCTGCCGTAAAAAATTGCCAATTTTCAAAGACTAAATTCAACTTTTGCTCATTTCGATCATACTAAAATGAATGACTCAAATTTTGAAAAAAGTTTTTATAAAAAACAATTAACAATTTTCCAAGCCTATAGCCTTAAGTTTTTACCAACAATCGACCCATTAAATTAGGGCGTTGTTTTTTGTAAAAAAAGACTTACTCAGCAACTAAATTCAATTTTTGGCGTGTTTGTATCATATTGAAGAGAATAAATATGATTTTAACAAAAACGTTTTTCAAAAATACATGACAATTTTCTAAGCTTATAGCCTTAGGTTTTTACCAACAATCGACCCATTGAAATAGGACGTTGTTTTTTGTAAAAAAAGACTTACTCAGTATCTAAATTCAATTTTTGACCTATTTTTATCATATTAAAAAGAATTATTATTATTTTGAAAAAAAGTTTTTCAAAAATACATGACAATTTTCTAAGCTTATAGCCTTAGGGTTTTTACCAACAATCGACCCAATGAATTAGGAGGTTGTTTTTTGTAAAAAAAGACTTACTCAGCAACTAAATTCAATTTTTGGCGTATTTACATTATATTGAAGAGAATTAATATGATTTTGAAAAAAAGTTTTTCAAAATTTCATGAGAATTTTCTAATCTGATAGCCTTAGGTTTTTACCAACAATTGACACATTGAATTAGGACGTTATTTTTTTGTAAAAAAAGACTTACTCAGCAACTAAATTCAATTTTTGGCGTATTTTTATCATATTAAAAAGAATTATTATGATTTTAAAAGAAAGTTTTTCAAAAATACATGACAATTTTCTAAGCTTATAGCCTTAAGTCTTTACCAACAATTGACCCATTGAAATAGGACGTTGTTTTTTGTAAAAAAAGACTTACTCAGTATCTAAATTCAATTTTTGACCTATTTTCATCATATTAAAAAGAATTATTATTATTTTGAAAAAAAGTTTTTCAAAAATACATGACAATTTTTTAAGCTTATAGCCTTAAGTTTTTACCAACAATCGACCCATTAAAATAGGACGTTGTTTTTTGTAAAAAAGGACTTACTCAGAAACTAAATTCAATTTTTGGCGTATTTTTATCATATTGAAGAGAATTAATATGATTTTGAAAAAAAGTTTTTCAAAAAAACATGACAATTTTCTAAGCTGATAGCCTTAGGTTTTTACCAACAATCGACCCATTGAATTAGGACGTTGTTTTTTGTAAAAAAGGACTTACTCAGCAACTAAATTCAATTTTTGGCGTATTTTCATTATATTGAAGAGAATTAATATGATTTTGAAAAAAAAAATTTCAAAATTACATGACAATTTTCTAAGCTGATAGCCTTAGGTTTTTACCAACAATTGACCCATTAAATTATGACGTTTTTTTTGTAAAATAAGACTTACTCAGCAACTAAATTCAATTTTTGGCGTATTTTTATTATATTGAAGAGAATTTATATGATTTTGAAAAAAAAAATTTCAAAATTACATGACAATTTTCTAAGCTGATAGCCTTAGGTTTTTACCAACAATTGACCCATTGAATTAGGACGTTCTTTTTTGTAAAAAAAGACTTACTCAGCAACTAAATTCAATTTTTGGCGTATTTGTATCATATTGAAGAGAATAAATATGATTTTAACAAAAACGTTTTTCAAAAATACTTGACAATTTTTTAAGCTTATAGCCTTAAGTTTTTACCAACAATCGACCCATTGAAATAGGACGTTGTTTTTTGTAAAAAAGGACTTACGCAGTAACTAAATTCAATTTTTGGCGTATTTTTATCATATTGAAGAGAATAAATATGATTTTAACAAAAACGTTTTTCAAAAATACATGACAATTTTCTAAGCTTATAGCCTTAGGTTTTTACCAACAATTGACCTATTGAATTAGGACGTTGTTTTTTGTAAAAAAAGACTTACTCAGGAACTAAATTCAATTTTTGGCGTATTTTCATTATATTGAAGAGAATTAATATGATTTTGAAAAAAAAATTTCAAAATTACATGACAATTTTCTAAGCTGATAGCCTTAGGTTTTTACCAACAATTGACCCATTGAATTAGGACGTTGTTTTTTGTAAAAAAAAGACTTACTCAGCAACTAAAATCAATTTTTGGCGTATTTGTATCATATTGAAGAGAATAAAAATGATTTTAACGAAAACGTTTTTCAAAAATACATGACAATTTTTTAAGCTTATAGCCTTAAGTTTTTACCAACAATCGACCCATTAAAATAGGACGTTGTTTTTTGTAAAAAAGGACTTACTCAGAAACTAAATTCAATTTTTGGCGTATTTTTATTATATTGAAGAGAATTTATATGATTTGCAAAAAAAGTTTTTCAAAAATACATGACAATTTTCTAAGCTGATAGCCTTAGGTTTTTACCAACAATTGACCCATTGAATAAGGACGTTGTTTTTTTGTAAAGAAAAGACTTACTCAGCAACTAAAATCAATTTTTGGCGTATTTGTATCATATTGAAGAGAATAAATATGATTTTAACAAAAACGTTATTTAAAAAACATGACAATTTTCTAAGCTTATAGCCTTAGCTTTTTACCAACAATTGACCTATTGAATTAGGACGTTGTTTTTTGTAAAAAAAAGACTTACTCAGCAACTAAATTCAATTTTTGGCGTATTTTTATCATATTGAAGAGAATTTATATGATTTGCAAAAAAAGGTTTTCAAAAATACATGACAATTTTCTAAGCTGATAGCCTTAGGTTTTTACCAACAATTGACCTATTGAATTAGGTCGTTGTCTTTTGTAAAATAAGACTTACTCCGCAACTAAATTCAATTTTTGGCGTATTTTCATTATATTGAAGAGAATTAATATGATTTTGAAAAAAAAATTTCAAAATTACATGACAATTTTCTAAGCTGATAGCCTCAGGTTTTTACCAACAATTGACCCATTTAATTAGGACTTTTTTTTTGTAAAAAAAGACTTACTCAGCAACTAAATTCAATTTTTGGCGTATCTGTATCATATTGAAGAGAATAAATATGATTTTAACAAAAACGTTTTTCAAAAATACATGACAATTTTCTAAGCTGATAGCCTTAGGTTTTTACCAACAATTGACCCATTGAATAAGGACGTTGTTTTTTTGTAAAGAAAAGACTTACTCAGCAACTAAAATCAATTTTTGGCGTATTTGTATCATATTGAAGAGAATAAATATGATTTTAACAAAAACGTTATTTAAAAAACATGACAATTTTCTAAGCTTATAGCCTTAGCTTTTTACCAACAATTGACCTATTGAATTAGGACGTTGTTTTTTGTAAAAAAAAGACTTACTCAGCAACTAAATTCAATTTTTGGCGTATTTTTATCATATTGAAGAGAATTTATATGATTTGCAAAAAAAGGTTTTCAAAAATACATGACAATTTTCTAAGCTGATAGCCTTAGGTTTTTACCAACAATTGACCTATTGAATTAGGTCGTTGTCTTTTGTAAAATAAGACTTACTCCGCAACTAAATTCAATTTTTGGCGTATTTTCATTATATTGAAGAGAATTAATATGATTTTGAAAAAAAAATTTCAAAATTACATGACAATTTTCTAAGCTGATAGCCTCAGGTTTTTACCAACAATTGACCCATTTAATTAGGACTTTTTTTTTGTAAAAAAAGACTTACTCAGCAACTAAATTCAATTTTTGGCGTATCTGTATCATATTGAAGAGAATAAATATGATTTTAACAAAAACGTTTTTCAAAAATACATGACAATTTTCTAAGCTTATAGCCTTAGGTTTTTACCAACAATTGACCCATTGAATTAGGACGTTGTTTTTTGTAAAAAAAGACTTCCTCAGCAACTAAATTCAATTTTTGGCGTATTTGTATCATATTGAAGAGAATAAATATGATTTTAACAAAAACGTTATTTAAAAATACATGACAATTTTCTAAACTTATAGCCTTAGGTTTTTACCAACAATTGACCTATTGAATTAGGACGTTGTTTTTTGTAAAAAAGACTTACTCAGCAACTAAATTCAATTTTTGGCGTATTTTTATTATATTGAAGAGAATTTATATGATTTTAAAAAAAAAAATCTCAAAATTACATGACAATTTTCTAAGCTGATAGCCTTAGGTTTTTACCAACAATTGACCCATTGAATTAGGACGTTCTTTTTTGTAAAAAAAGACTTACTCAGCAACTAAATTCAATTTTTGGCGTATTTGTATCATATTGAAGAGAATAAATATGATTTTAACAAAAACGTTATTTAAAAAACATGACAATTTTCTAAGCTTATAGCCTTAGCTTTTTACCAACAATTGACCTATTGAATTAGGACGTTGTTTTTTGTAAAAAAAAGACTTACTCAGCAACTAAATTCAATTTTTGGCGTATTTTTATCATATTGAAGAGAATTTATATGATTTGCAAAAAAAGGTTTTCAAAAATACATGACAATTTTCTAAGCTGATAGCCTTAGGTTTTTACCAACAATTGACCTATTGAATTAGGTCGTTGTTTTTTGTAAAATAAGACTTACTCAGCAACTAAATTCAATTTTTGGCGTATTTTCATTATATTGAAGAGAATTAATATGACTTTGAAAAAAAAAATTTCAAAATTACATGACAATTTTGTAAGCTGTTAGCCTTAGGTTTTTACCAACAATTGTCCTATTTAATTAGGACGTTGTTTTTTTGTAAAGAAAAGACTTACTCAGCAGCTAAATTCAATTTTTGGCGTATTTATATCATATTGAAGAGAATAAATATGATTTTAACAAAAACGTTTTTCAAAAATACATGACAATTTTCTAAGCTGATAGCCTTGGGTTTTTACCAACAGTTGACCCATTGAATTAGGACGTTGTTTTTTGTAAAAAAAGACTTACTCAGCAACTAAATTCAATTTTTGGCGTATTTGTATCATATTGAAGAGAATATATACTATTTTAACAAAAACGTTATTTAAAAAACATGACAATTTTCTAAGCTGATAGCCTTAGGTTTTTACCAACAATTGACCCATTGAATTAGGACGTTGTTTTTTGTAAAAAAAACACTTACTCAGCAACCAAATTCAATTTTTGGCGTATTTGTATCATATTGAAGAGAATAAATATGATTTTAACAAAAACGTTTTTCAAAAATACATGACAATTTTTTAAGCTGATAGCCTTAAGTTTTTACCAACAATCGACCCATTAAAATAGGACGTTGTTTTTTGTAAAAAAGGACTTACTCAGAAACTAAATTCAATTTTTGGCGTATTTTTATTATATTGAAGAGAGTTTATATGATTTGCAAAAAAGGTTTTTCAAAAATACATGACAATTTTCTAAGCTGTTAGCCTTAGGTTTTTACCAACAATTGACCTATTGAATTAGGACGTTTTTTTTGTAAAAAAAGACTTACTCAGCAACTAAATTCAATTTTTGGCGTATTTGTATCATATTGAAGAGAATAAATATGATTTTAACAAAAACGTTTTTCAAAAATACATGACAATTTTCTAAGCTGATAGCGTTAGGTTTTTACCAACAGTTGACCCATTGAATTAGGACGTTGTTTTTTGTAAAAAAAGACTTACTCAGCAACTAAATTCAATTTTTGGCGTATTTGTATCATATTGAAGAGAATAAATATGATTTTAACAAAAATGTTATTTAAAAAACATGACAATTTTCTAAGCTTATAGCCTTAGGTTTTTACCAACAATTGACCTACTGAATTAGGACGTTGTTTTTTGTAAAAAAGACTTACTCAGCAATTAAATTCAAATTTTGGCGTATTTTTATTATATTGAAGAGAATTTATATGATTTTGAAAAAAAGTTTTTCAAAATTTCATGAGAATTTTCTAATCTGATAGCCTTAGGTTTTTGCCAACAATTGACCCATTGAATTAGGACGTTATTTTTTTGTAAAAAAAGACTTACTCAGCAACTAAATTCAATTTTTGACCTATTTTTATCATATTGGAGAGAATTAATATGATTTGAAAAAAAGTTTTTCAAAAATACATGACAATTTTCTAAGCTTATAGCCTTAGGTTTTTACCAACAATCGACCCAATGAATTAGGAGGTTGTTTTTTGTAAAAAAAGACTTACTCAGCAACTAAATTCAATTTTTGGCGTATTTTCATTATATTGAAGAGAATTTATATGATTTTGAAAAAAAGTTTTCAAAAAAAACATGACAATTTTCTAAGCTTATAGCCTTAGGTTTTTACCAACAATTGACCTACTGAATTAGGACGTTGTTTTTTGTAAAAAAGACTTACTCAGCAATTAAATTCAATTTTTGGCGTATTTTCATTATATTGAAGAGAATTAATATGATTTTGAAAAAAAAAATTCAAAATTACATGACAATTTTCTAAGCTGATAGCCTTAGGTTTTTACCAACAATTGACCCATTGAATTAGGACGTTGTTTTTTGTAAAAAAAACACTTACTCAGCAACTAAATTCAATTTTTGGCGTATTTGTATCATATTGAAGAGAATAAATATGATTTTAACAAAAACGTTTTTCAAAAATACATGACAATTTTTTAAGCTGATAGCCTTAAGTTTTTACCAACAATCGACCCATTAAAATAGGACGTTGTTTTTTGTAAAAAAGGACTTACTCAGAAACTAAATTCAATTTTTGGCGTATTTTTATTATATTGAAGAGAATAAATATGATTTTAACAAAAACGTTATTTAAAAAACATGACAATTTTCTAAGCTTATAGCCTTAGGTTTTTACCAACAATTGACCTATTGAATTAGGACGTTTTTTTTTGTAAAAAAAGACTTACTCAGCAACTAAATTCAATTTTTGGCGTATTTTCATTATATTGAAGAGAATTAATATGATTTTGAAAAAAAAAATTTCAAAATAACATGACAATTTTCTAAGCTGTTAGCCTTAGGTTTTTACCAACAATTGTCCCATTTAATTAGGACGTTGTTTTTTTGTAAAGAAAAGACTTACTCAGCAACTAAATTCAATTTTTGGCGTATTTGTATCATATTGAAGAGAATAAATATGATTTTAACAAAAACGTTTTTCAAAAATACATGACAATTTTCTAAGCTGATAGCCTTAGGTTTTTACCAACAGTTGACCCATTGAATTAGGACGTTGTTTTTTGTAAAAAAAGACTTACTCAGCAACTAAATTCAATTTTTGGCGTATTTGTATCATATTGAAGAGAATAAATATGATTTTAACAAAAACGTTATTTAAAAAACATGAAAATTTTCTAAGCTGATAGCGTTAGGTTTTTACCAACAGTTGACCCATTGAATTAGGACGTTGTTTTTTGTAAAAAAAGACTTACTCAGCAACTAAATTCAATTTTTGGCGTATTTGTATCATATTGAAGAGAATAAATATGATTTTAACAAAAACGTTATTTAAAAAACATGACAATTTTCTAAGCTTATAGCCTTAGGTTTTTACCAACAATTGACCTACTGAATTAGGACGTTGTTTTTTGTAAAAAAGACTTACTCAGCAATTAAATTCAATTTTTGGCGTATTTTCATTATATTGAAGAGAATTAATATGATTTTGAAAAAAAAATTTCAAAATTACATGACAATTTTCTAAGCTGATAGCCTTAGGTTTTTACCAACAATTGACCCATTGAATTAGGACGTTGTTTTTTGTAAAAAAAACACTTACTCAGCAACTAAATTCAATTTTTGGCGTATTTGTATCATATTGAAGAGAATAAATATGATTTTAACAAAAACGTTTTTCAAAAATACATGACAATTTTTTAAGCTGATAGCCTTAAGTTTTTACCAACAATCGACCCATTAAAATAGGACGTTGTTTTTTGTAAAAAAGGACTTACTCAGAAACTAAATTCAATTTTTGGCGTATTTTTATTATATTGAAGAGAATTTATATGATTTGCAAACAAGGTTTTTCAAAAATACATGACAAATTTCTAAGCTGATAGCCTTAGGTTTTTACCAACAATTGACCTATTGAATTAGGACGTTTTTTTTTGTAAAAAAAGACTTACTCAGCAACTAAATTCAATTTTTGGCGTATTTTCATTATATTGAAGAGAATTAATATGATTTTGAAAAAAAAAATTTCAAAATTACATGACAATTTTCTAAGCTGTTAGCCTTAGGTTTTTACCAACAATTGTCCCATTTAATTAGGACGTTGTTTTTTTGTAAAGAAAAGACTTACTCAGCAACTAAATTCAATTTTTGGCGTATTTGTATCATATTGAAGAGAATAAATATGATTTTAACAAAAACGTTTTTCAAAAATACATGACAATTTTCTAAGCTGATAGCCTTAGGTTTTTACCAACAGTTGACCCATTGAATTAGGACGTTGTTTTTTGTAAAAAAAGACTTACTCAGCAACTAAATTCAATTTTTGGCGTATTTGTATCATATTGAAGAGAATAAATATGATTTTAACAAAAACGTTATTTAAAAAACATGACAATTTTCTAAGCTTATAGCCTTAGGTTTTTACCAACAATTGACCTACTGAATTAGGACGTTGTTTTTTGTAAAAAAGACTTACTCAGCAATTAAATTCAATTTTTGGCGTATTTTTATTATATTGAAGAGAATTTATATGATTTTGAAAAAAAGTTTTTCAAAATTTCATGAGAATTTTCTAATCTGATAGCCTTAGGTTTTTGCCAACAATTGACCCATTGAATTAGGACGTTATTTTTTTGTAAAAAAAGACTTACTCAGCAACTAAATTCAATTTTTGGCGTATTTTCATTATATTGAAGAGAATTTATATGATTTTGAAAAAAAGTTTTTCAAAATTTCATGAGAATTTTCTAATCTGATAGCCTTAGGTTTTTACCAACGATTGACCTATTGAATTAGGACGTTGTTTTTTGTAAAAAAAGACTTACTCAGCAACTAAATTCAATTTTTGGCGTATTTTCATTATATTGAAGAGAATTAATATGGTTTTGAAAAAAAGTTTTTCAAAAAAAACATGACAATTTTCTAAGCTTATAGCCTTAGGCTTTTACCAACAATCGACCCAATGAATTAGGAGGTTGTTTTTTGTAAAAAAAGACTTACTCAGCAACTAAATTCAATTTTGGCGTATTGTTATCATATTGAAGAGAATTAATATGATTTTGAAAAAAAGGTTTTTCAAAAAAACATGACAATTTTCTAAGCTTATAGCCTTAGGTTTTTACCAACAATCGACCCAATGAATTAGGAGGTTGTTTTTTGTAAAAAAAGACTTACTCAGCAACTAAATTCAATTTTTGGCGTATTTTCATTATATTGAAGAGAATTTATCTGATTTTGAAAAAAAGTTTTTCAAAATTTTATGAGAATTTTCTAATCTGATAGCCTTAGGTTTTTGCCAAGAATTGACCCATTGAATTAGGACGTTATATTTGTAAAAAAAGACTTACTCAGCAACTAAATTCAATTTTTGACCTATTTTTATCATATTGGAGAACATGATAATTTTCTAAGCTGATAGGGCTCAGTGACTTTGCATATCAAAATTTGCAACAATATCAGATGACTCAACATGCTGGGGCCCCTTCATTCGTTTCCAACCACATTTTCTGTTGCAGGCCAACACATGAAATAAAAGTAGCTGTAGATTTATAATGACACGATTGGACAAATGTAATCGATTCTAATTTTCTGCATTGCAGATTCTGTTAGTAATATAGCAGTTATCCACAAGAAAATGACTCCTCCGTCTGGTTGGATTTGTTGTTCGTAGATTTTTCCTATTTTTCTGGAAATATTTTCATATTAACTTATCGAGCACTTTTCAGTGATAAAATATTCAACATTCAAATTATTGTGAAATGACTTGATATTCAATTGATGGTGTATTTTTCTATAAAATTGAAGTCTAAAGGTGTTATCAATTCTACTCAAGAATAGTTTCGCTTGAAACCTGCGCTGTTTAAAAGATGTATAAATGCAATTCCACTAGATTTTTGAGTAGAAGCCAATCCATTTTTGCTGAAAAACAAGCTAAAATGCAAAAAAGCTTTTGACCTTGCATTTTTTAGGCTAAAATGGTTTCCTAAGAATAAACCAAGATAATAAAATGGATTTGAAACCATTTTGAAGAGCTAGCAAAGAATTTTCTTCTGAAGAACAAAAGAACCAGGCACCTTTTTTGTCTACATGCATGTCTATCGCAATTATCATAAGTATCTAATTTTGTCTAAAAATGTTGTCGCCAAATGTTGCAAAGTTATTCTTCTATCCTTCGGACTAAAGCTTGATACCCAAGTCTCAATTGACTTTTTGTGTCAGCGTGAACTTTGTGTCAGTCTAATTCAAAAAAGTTACTTTTTCTTCACAGACAAAACGCTTTTCAGTATAATGCTAAGCACATTCATTTAAAATCAGGCAGAAATGATTGTTGTTTGAATTTAAAGCCAAGTTCCAATATAAATTGACGGTGAATGAAAATGCTTGGCCAGTGAAAATAGATTTGCAACTAATGAGTGTTACTGATTACGCATAACTGCCGTATTCAACGCAAAGCTTGAGAATAGAAAATCACTAACTGATTGATACAAGTGTTCTAGTATCTAAAAATAAAATCTACTCTATGTTCTAAAACATCTTTGTAAGATCACAGTGAAACAAAATAACATTTTATTCAAAAAGTTTGACAGGTACTAAGCCAGGATTCTTCTTGCATTTAATGCTTTATTTATTAAATACTACTAAAAATAGTTACAGACAACCAAACTCTTGAATACCTTCGGTGCTCGCTGATAGGAGAAAAATTCCCGAAAAGGACCCCAGGAGAAAGAAGTTGTGGTCCTTATGTTCAATTTCAGGTCATTTTAAATTTCCTAATTGTAGGGGGGTCTAATAAGGAGGGGGTTGGTATTTTTTAAAAACCCTAAAATGGGGGGTCATAATAGGTTAAAATGCTTAGATTTTCCGAATTTATTTTTAAATTGGGACGAAATTATGTTTATTATACATGAAATATATAATTAGGGGAGGAGTGTTAATAAATGGAGGTAGGTATGCAAAATTTCTGAAAATTGGAGTTTACCCCCCCCCCCCCCCTACAATTAGGAACTTGAGAGTAGAGAGAAAAACTGAATTTTTTAGATACAATTGGCTACTACTTACTAATGAAAAATTCGTTTTAGATAGTGCATGGCCAATTTTAAATTGTGTTTCAAGGGAAGAACTATTTCACTAGTAACATCTTTTAACAGTAATCGGCAACAAAACCTCATTTGGTAGCAGTGACGAGTAGGTTACCATTTCAAAATAATAATTCATTTCTAGACTGAAGAATCACACGATTTATAAAACTTTAAATCACTCAATTCGATTTTCGTAGCAAGAAATTATACTTTTGTGGATTGTTCTAGATGTTAACAACACGTAGCGTTTGAACACATTTCCACTAAAAACGCTCAGGGAACATTTTGAAACAAACAATTATACATCCACTAATACATAATACTATGGTTGAAGAAGGCTAAATTTTTTCTAAAAATATGTCTAAACAACTTTGTTTCCAATATTACCAAATACTAAACGATCCTATAAAGATTTAAAATATAGTTTATTTGACTATCTTAACCTTCTGAAGATTTATGATACACAATAATATGAATATACTTCTATTTCTTTCCAGATAAAAACCTTACTAAAATATTTAAAATCTTTGTATAAATTGAAAGCCAAAGATATATGGAATAAACAACAGTAGCTAAAACGGAGCCAGAAACTGATTGAAAAACCTTCAGTTTATTAAAAAATACTCACAATATCTCTTATTCATCTGTAAAGCATCTTTTTAGCAAAATTTACCCTTATGATATCAAATAATTCATTCCTCGAGAAAAGCACGAGCCTCTATAAGCCAAATATTTTAGTTTTACAACACAAGAGGCACTTTAGAAGTCATTTTTTATGTTAAACAGTAAAATAAACATTGCTACCAGATATAAAACCTACATGATATGAAACAACCTTTAATATTTCCAAAATAAAATGACCAGCAATTGAATAAAGCTTCCTTTTGGTGGCCATTTGAAGTGTTTATTGATAGTTTCTGATAAACTAAAGCCTTTTTGTTTTTACAACAGTTATAAGTAGGCCGTTCTGTTCTGTTTAAAATGATACCTGGAAAATCTCTTGCACCATTGTGGTTGATGCTTGTAAAGTCAATGGTGCTAATTTAGCTCTCAAAGGCAAGAGAAGCATGTTTGGGTGTTCAAATTATCAGGAGGTTGGCAGTTTTTTTCAAGATTGAAATCCTGAAGGGAGTAATTTTTAAACGAATTAAGAAATACAACCGGGAGTTAAATGGATGCGGACTATTATTTATCAAAAGCATTTTGTCTGGCCATCTATTTTGACTTGAATACAAAATTGAGTTTGTCTTTTATATAGGACACTCTGGTTTTAGTTAAAACCCAAAAATGATTGCAAGTTTTCTGTAGCAAGCAAGAATGGCTTCTAAATTTTTCCATAGTTGTTCTTGTATTCCATTGCTTCATGGTAAGAAATAAGCCTTGATGTTTTCAAACTTTAATTGTGTTTTATCCAGGGTATCACCTTATGGACATGAAAATTTGTTCAGGACTGATATAAGGTGATGGGCAGTAGAGAGAGGTTTCCTCATGTTTTTTGTGAGGATTGCATGCCTTTGGCTAGAGCTACTAGAAAATGTTACATCACAATGTAGAGAAAAATCTCCATTAAAGGCCTATGTTTGCAAACAAGCCCTAAACATGGCTTTTGACCTACCTTTGAAAAGCGAAAGGGCACAGGTCAAAGGTGTCCAAGCTTCAATGCATGGTTCAAGTTGACAAGGTCACTATGACAGGAGATCCTCCAAAATGGGAATCCAAGCTAATAAGATAAAATGAGAAGATATAATGCAAAGTATATAAAAGGCTAACAAACAATGAAAATAAGCATCTATTGAAATACAGGCCACATATTAAGCGAGTTTTAAAATGTAAAATTTTAGTTTCATGTAGTAGCAGAAAATGACGCGAGGGTACTTTTCATGAGAGCCTTTACCACGTGTTACCATTTTGGTACTCATCCTAAGCATGCTGGTTGCGCAAGAGCCTTTAATAATAATAATAATAACAAGATGACAGAATGGGACCTTTGTCAGCTTGTTGCTGACTGCTCCCACCTATATTATCCGGACCAATTAACATCTAGGTGTCTGTGAATCACTTAATTAGCCATAATAATAAAAATATTTACAGAGGATGGCCTCAGTCACTCGACGGTGCTTTTCATGAGAGCCTTTGCCACGTATTACCATTTTGGTACTCATCATAATGTAAGGCAAGGGTAAGATTTTTTTTAATTTAGATAAAAACCACAGAACGGTTTTTTCTTCACGAATGAACGCTCGTATCAGGCTCTTTCTATGAAAGCGGCATTGCAATGACTTGCAGTGAAAAGAGTGATTGAGAATAACACCAAGAAAGGGGTTGGGAAAGAACTCTGATTATATGCTGTCAAATTGTGGGAATGGTTAAGTTAGACGTTACTCAATTGACGTGGAAAACACAAAAGAGAAAAAGAGGGGATATGGTAAGTACCAATTAAATGTTTGGGTAAATATTTGTAATCAGATCATTGATAAGCTCCGAGATCAGCCTTTTTTCCTTCGTACAAGTGAGATGAAGTCCTTGTTCAATATGCTGTTTCTTACCTGTTTGCTTGCAATTTCCTCGTCTTTACCATCGCCAATGACAACATACGTGGATTTGCGACCAAATCTATTCTGAATTCTTTCAAAACAGGCATCTTTACCTGCAAAAAGAGTTAATACTCAACATAAATACTACTCCTGTTTAACTAAGCAGAGTCTTGGAAAGTAGCCCTTGTATAAAGCTCTTCTTATATTTTGAAAAAGCAAACAATTTACAATATACAACTTGAAGACTTTTCGTCTGGCACTCTGCAGAGTATAAAACGTCAGAATAAGTGTTCGAAAGAACAAGATGGAAAATATATACCCAGTTGTGGATCGAAATAAGCAAATCAGAATATTTTGATATTCTGACGTTAATTCTGATTTTCTGACGAGAAGAAATTATTCTGACGTTTTATACTCTGAGGAGTGTCAGACAAAAAGCTTTAAGTAATATGTTGAGAAATGTTTGCCTTCTTCAAAGCCATTCTCAAATTCTGTACAGCCAAAAAAGTGTTCTTCTTAAGTTAAAGATAACCATTTACTCATAAGAGTTAAAGAGTTAAAATACCGAACTGCCTAGTTGAATAAATAGTAAGGCTTGAAGGATAGTCAACAAATTGCTTTGGTAGAGATCACAGACAAAACTATGATAATTTTCACAGATGATAATTTTATGTGTCTACATTTCACTGTGTACCGATTTCATCAAAATTAGAGATAATAGCTTTATTCTCTTCTAAAGCTTTTCGTAGTTTTTTTCTCGATGAGACAATATTTGACATTAGTTAGATGAACATTAAAAACACGCTAATTACAATGTTTGCAGATGGTTGAAGTTGCTTGAAATTGTTTGCTAAAAGCGACGAAAAATCAAACAATGAATTGTAAAGTTTGGATTTTGCATTATATTCCTAAACACTAGTTTTACCGCAAAATTATATGCCATCAAAGTATATCAAATAACACTAATTTCATTAAATAAGGAAAATGTTAAACATTTCAAATCATTTTTTAGCGTATAAGACCGTACAACTAAACGACTTAAATCGGGAATCTAATTTCCTTAAAAAACCGAAGACAAGAATAAGTCATCTATTTCACTTGGCTAGGCAAAACAAGGGGGCGAGAAAGGAGGAATTGTTACTTATTTTCTGTAGATGATTAACAACTACATATTCTTAGAAGGCAGTCGTATTCTTAGAAGATCCAGCAAATAATTTCAAATCTTGTCTTTCAAAAAACATATCATATATTTTTGATAACATATCATATACTCTTTCTTGTCTCTTCTGCATCTCTTCTACCTCGCTTTGCATTCTACCCCTGATCCTTCTTCGCTATATATCAAGTCTTTCAATTCTACTCTATTACTCCCCTTTGAACCATTTTCTGTTCCCCTATCACCATATGGAGAGTTTGTAGGACCAACGTCCCTTTTCATGTACATTGTATATTGCATTATGACAAATAGTAGTAGTATGGGTAACAAAAACATCACCCTTTCCAAGTCTCTGACAAACGCACTAACTCAGTCCCATAACTCTTCCTTCCTCCCTAGATCATGTAAATTTTGGAATGCTCTACCCCATACATGTTTTCTAGACTCTTACAACCTATCTTTATTCAAAGCAAAAATAAATCAGCTTGAACTTTCCTCTCTTACTTCCAAATTCCTTTTTCATTTCCTTTGTTAGGGCTAAGCTATATAGTATTTAAGCCTTTCCCTAACATTAACAACTGAAAACAAGTTGTTTGCAATGTCTGTAAGAAACTCACCAATTTTTGTGGCACTGTAGATGTTTTCAATTGGAAATATGTTCCCAAGACCATAGAGCAGACACTTGGCTAGGGCAGGTACCAGCTGTGTTGTTGTCACTAGTACATTGATGCAGTTTTTCCTAAAGAAGTAATATTGGTCATTGATATAGAATCAATTTTTATCGATTAAACCTAAATCAAATATCGTTTCAATGAGAACTTTTATAAAATTCCAATGCCTGTTCTTATACCTTTTATCGTAATAGATATCTTATTAAAATACATTGCATGGATAAAAATATTTAGGTTCATATATTTAGCTAGGAAGTCGATTTAGCGACTTAGGAATTTTGAGAGGAAGTCGATTAAGTTGCATCTATTGCTAACATGATAAAAGATCTGAATATTTTGTGCCGTAAACTAATCTTGTTTGGCGAACATCAAGAGGACAACAACCCAGCAAATTACGTCACAAATGTCCCAAGTGCCCCTACTGATGGCCTCAAATGCTGTTAGGGTTCCATATTTTTATACTTGTAATCATTGAAGATCCTGACCTCTCAATAGGTATCAAAGGTGAGGAAGGATTAAACTTGTCACAAATATTACAAAATTTTGTGACAAAGATCTTTTTCTTAGTAGCCTCTTCTTCTTCAAGAGACATGTAACATTAAAGGTCAATATCCTTTTAAAGAACAAGAAAAGTTTGAAGCTGCATGCAACTCTATCGCAACAGCACCGATTTATATCTTGTAACAGCATCGTTTTCAATCTCGTAACAACACCATTTTAAATCTCGTAACAGCAACATTTTAAATTTCGTAACAACACAATTTTCAATCTCGTAACAACACCATTTTCAATCTTGTAACAACACTATTTTAAATCTCTTAACAACAACATTTTAAATTTCGTAACAACACCATTTTAAATCTCGTAACAACACCGTGTAAAATCTCGTAACAACACCATTTTAAATCTCGTAACAACGCCATTTTCAATCTCGTAACAACACCGTTTCAATCTCACAATAGCATTGTAAAATATCGTTCACTTTAATTAGCAGAATTGATACTTTCTTCATTTTGCCTTATAACCATTAAGGAATTGAAAAGAAAGGCATGCTCAAAAATCTTATAGTACAACGGACATCTTAGGAAGTAGACAACTGTTACTGATATAAGATTGTTTGAAAACAAAGAAGAAGTTCTAGGACCAATTATTTTATCATTTTAAGAAGAGTCAGAAATCAAAGTTGTCCGTTTATGTTTTGAAAATCCTCTTTGACAAACCTTGATTAATTCGTAGAAAGCCTGCAATAATTATAACTTCTCGAAGAGACAACAATGGTTAACACCTTCTTTTCAACGATACGAGCCTTTAGGATTACCGTTAACAATCCCTTCTTGGCTGTGGATTTTAAGTTCTTTTCTAAGGCCACTTTTAATCTAAATTGATGCCCTATCGGCCGTTTGAGGAAATCCAACGGACTTAACCTAATTCTTGAAAAGACTGGCAAGTAACATGATATCCCAAGGCTGAAGTTTTTTATCCACGAAATCTTGGTTCTATGAATGAAAGCGTTAATTTTCACAGTTAATGAGCCTTTAAATATCATATAATTAACAAAACCTTATTCGCTTTTGCACTTTTTTAAGAATTGAACATCCGTATAAAATTGTTGAAAAATTTCAAGGTGGGGATCTCGGTAGATGTTTCTAGTAAGTCCACAAATATTCACCATTTCCACAGTAAATATCCCTTTTAGTTTGAACATCGAAGCCAATTCATTTCGTGCTAGATCTCCTTGGCAGAATCACAACGACAGCTCACTTAGTGTTCATCCTTTTCAAAGCCGTTTAATCGCACAGTTTTAGCTCAGAGCAATGGCTGGCTCCATAGCAAGCTAGGCAGCCAAGATTACACCATAATACTTTATTTTCTATCAACATTAATTAGCTAATTTATTAAGCCAAAAATGAATAAACCGGCAGGAATACAGAATTCGAAGCATAGGGACAATCTTGTCTGGAAAAATCTGCAGGCTGAATCTCCATATAATCATATTTTTATATACTTTATCCTTTCATGTTTTGTAGTAAGGTTTTCATTTTCTTTTTGCAGTTTAGTATCATCTAATACCATTTACATTTGAATCGTTATCAATTAAGTATCAAATTTGCTTAGTAAGAAAGGATATAGAGGTTTTTATGTTGCTGTCAAAGAGGATTACTATCAGTGAAGTCAGTCAGACTTTACTTCAATGCAATCAGAACCACTTTTATTGGTCTCTTGACAACTTGATTTTTGCCTTCCCCACCCCCACAGCCCCCTCCGATTCGTGCCACTGATCTAAAGATACCGAACTGCATTAACTATTTGTAACATCAACTGGCAGTCTCAAAGAGTTTTCTCAAAGGCCAGTCACTTTTTTCTACTTTAAAGCAATGATAATTCTAACATGAATGTACAGTATTCTTCCATATGCTTTTTGTTCGTTCATTATACATGCAGCAGTCGTTTGGACATGCAGCAGTCACGGCTATAAGTCATGTCACTCCAGACATTCCCTCTTCCAGCCATCCCCACTTTTAGCTGCCCCCCTTCCAGTCACCCCCTCTTCATACCACCCCTTCTTTCAGCCACCTCTTCTTCCAGCCACCCCTTCTTTCAGCCACCCCCTCTTTCAGTCTCCTCCTCTTCCAGCCACTCCTTCTTCCAGCCACCCCTTCTTTCAGCCAGCCCCCGCTTCAAGCCACCCCTTCTTTCAGCCACCCCCTTCTTCCAGCCACTCCCTCTTCCAGCCACCTCCTCTTCCAGCCACCCCCTCTTCCAGCCACCCCTTCTTTCAGCCACCTCCTCTTCCAGCCACCCCTTCTTTCAGCCAACCCCCACTTCAAGCCACCCCTTCTTTCAGCCACCCCCTCTTCCAGCCACCCCCTCTTCCAGCAACTCCCTCTTCCAGACACTCCTCTTCCAGCCACCCCTTCTTCCAGCCACCCCCTCTTTCAGCCACCCCTTCTTTCAGCCACCCCCTCTTCCAGCCACCCCTTCTTTCAGCCACCCCTTTTTCCAGCCACCCCCTCTTCCAGCCACCCCTGCTTTCAGCCACCTCCTCTTCCAGCCACCCCTTCTTTCAGCCAACCCCCACTTCAAGCCACCCCCTCTTCCAGCCACCCCTTCTTCCAGCCACCCCCTCTTCCAGCCACCCCCTCTTCATGCCACCCCCTCTTCATGCCACCCCCTCTTCCAGCCACCCCTTCTTTCAGCCAACCCCCACTTCAAGCCATTCCCACTTCAAGCCATCCCCTCTTCCAGCCACCTCCTCTTCCAGCCACCCCTATTCCATTCAAAAAGATGCATGAAACTAAATAACCATGTTTGTTTGACTTATATGCTATTTAACCACACTATCTATATTTTTCTTGGAAGAAGGAAAGGCGAAAGGATCGGCATTCGGAAAAAGAAATTAAAAAGAAAAAATCAAAACTCAAGCCTTTGGTGTTCCAAGTACTTTTACTAGGCATTCAACATGACGAACCATGGAATACTGATAAACGGCTGTCCAGAGATGTAAGAAGCGCTCATATCAACAAGTTACATGAAGTATCGATAGAGTAATAGTAAAGAAATTCACATTACTGCAGAAATCTAATAATCAATGTAGCTCTATGTATGGTCAAATATGCTCTTATAAATTCGAAAACCCGTTCTCAGCGAATCTTAGTCCAATGTACGTAGCGAATTTTTAAAAAAGAAAAAGGTGCACCTTTTTCATTGCAAGAGTACCTTTTGACCCTTCTAGGTTAAAACTTGACGATGTATAAAAAAACCTTGGTGCACATCGTAGGCTGATTTTTCTTTACACTATTGACAAATGTGATTCTGGTTTGATTTAAAGCAAGTATCTACGAGGAACATGCGAAACGAATCTCAAAAAAAATAGAAATATCAGACATTGTCAATGATAAAAAAGACTGGCTACCTTCGATGTATTTCTGTAAGGCTTTTCATGGCTAACGTCAGCCAATTGTCTGTAAGGGCTTCTAGCTCCATTCTTAGCGTTAGCCACGCATCGCTTTTTGGAGGGCCTAAAAGATCTGCAAGAAAATTAATATATGTAGCACAGAGCAACGAGAAGTGATGGAAGCGAACTGGAAATTGCTGTGCGATTGAAATTAATGTGAAAACGAGCAACGAAATTTTTTATCACTATTAAAGAAGAAAACAAAATAAAATATTCTTTTCCCTGCATGCCCGACAGAGACATGACGTCATCTGGTTCTGCCTATGAACGGCACTTAACAAATACTTTTATAACAATCAACTTCGGCGCTTCTATATCATTGATTTCTGTCTAGGAGCATAGAAACGAGGTGCTGTGTGGAAGGCACTAAACATTAGAGGCTTTCCTATTAAAACAAACGTTTGGGTATTTGTTGAAAATTACTTTCCTTCAAAAATGACACTTTTGATGTGATCTATAATCATATTAGTTTCTCACGCTATTATTTTATCCACACCTGGATATAAATTTTCTGCTCACTTTCGGCAACAAACCGAAATTTAAACTCGAAAAGTGTCGGACAAAAGGTCTTCAGTATGTGTCCGCTATTTCGTGGCATTGACGTAACATTATTCACGGTCTTTCACGCTTAATGTAGTTTTCTTGAATCAACAAAGGATGTAAATATATTTTTGAAAGAAGTGCTTTACATTGTGACTTCTTTCATGGAGCAAAGTATGATGCAAAGTATGTACCTTCTACATTGTTGTTATACATCGTGTATGCCTCTCTGATGCGTCGGTATCTGAACGCCAACTTTCGCATCCAGTCGATGCCACTTCGTCTTGTTGTCGATGCACCAGGTATACCCATACCTCCTGCTGCCATACTTCCGTGAAAACCATCTGTTTCAAAGTTGTAATCCCTGAAAAATAAACAGGTCAGCCTGTCAGCCCCCTTGAACATCCCAAGCAATCGTCAAAACAATTACTGAAGTAAACCCCCAGTAATTAAAATAATGGGGCAACCGTCCAGCCCCCTTATTCTTCACAACTTGGAAAATTGCCCTTAAAATTGCAAAGTTTGGTAAAGGGATTCAAAGTGAAAAGGCCACTTTGCCAAAAAACTCGGAAAAACCCCCGGCGATGGCCCTACCACTTAAATGCTCAGTAACCACCATGGGTAATTCCTTCTTCTTTAAAGTCTTGATACTGGGTCTTGTGTATAGACAACTGGGGATATTCGCAAAGTGACGTAGATCTCTGAGATTTGTACTTTGTTGCATCAGCCGTATCTTACAAACTGTAGCCACATCAGTATTTGAGTCACACAAACCACCATTATACGGTCATAACAACTGCCTTAAAAACTCCAAAATCCCCTCCAATGTTTAATTTCTTTTATAGTTCCTATACATTTAGAATTTTCTTAAACTCAGCTAAAATGTGTCATCAACAAATCGTTTTTGCTTATTAGAGACTATTTTATCAAAATACACTTTAAAATGAGACACGGAGCCTTGACCTGAAAGGAAACTCGAGTCAAACATATTTTTCAGGAGGGGCAGCACGGAAGGGCAATAATAACAAGAAAGTTAAGGTTTGGTTCGTAAATGTGCTTTATTAATGTTGAACTGCACCATTGAGAATATCTGGAACAAAACGTAAATTACTTTTAATCCAGCTAAACATACCAATTCACCACAAATAGTAAATTCTCCGCCATAAGTAAACACAGATATATTCAATAAAATAAATACATTAAAAAACTTAGTAAACCAAAAACTCACGATAGGTCCTGATTATTATCATCTGCCATGACGTCATCAATGTGAACCTGGTCACACTCCTAAAATAAAAAAATAAACTAAAATTTTCCATTTACTGTAGAATTTATTCAAAGGCTATGATTTTTTCGAAGAGGACAAATTTTGAGCCAGAGTCTTTATCAAATGAGACACATGCCCTTTGCATTGTTTCCCATGGTTGCCGATAGCCATATAACGGAATACTTCATCAAGCTAGCTATTCTTAAACCTACAATGCCTGCCAAAAGTACTTGGAACACCCAGCAATTAACGCTGCATTTGATATCTTTCATTCCTTTCATGAATAAAAAATTACTACTTCCACCCCCTTCCCCCTAAAACAATGTTGATGATTTAGAGAAATATCATAAAAGAAGCGCAAAAGAAAGTGCTTCCTAAAATCCTGACCCGTTTGATAGTAAACCAACATTGTTCCGTAGGGGAGAGGGGGATGATTGGTTTTGACCTTGGAAATTGATGTCAGTGTTCCAAGACTTTTGGCAGGCATTGTAGTAAAGGCAAGTGTAGTAGCAAAACGACAACAGATAATTTTTCTTAGAATAAACGATAATTTTATACTGAAAGACTCTGATTGGTAAAGATGTACTAATTCATATTTGAACAGAAATTAATCACTTGGTTGTCACCAATGAAGTTTTTCAATGTTATACAGAAAAACTGTTTTTATGTTTATGAGCAATTGAAAAAAACTATACGCTTGTTCAAGATTGCTGATAATTTGCTTACCTTCAGAGTCTTTCGATAGCGGCACATGATTGGCTTACATTTGCCTTATTGTAACCGATGACTTGAATTGTATGTTTACGTGAATTGGGGTAAGAGCAACTACAACTGATCACGTGAAATCACATGGTGACTCACAAGACTTACAATGGATATGACAGATTGGTAGGTTTCTCGCTGACTAATACTTACTGAGAGATCGCTGAAAAACAAATGCTCCTCCGCAAGATTGAAAATCATTTCCTCCATTCGCAGACCGAGGGACACTGTGGCAGTGTTATCCTATGAAGAAAAAAGCAATGTTCTTATTCTCACTTAATGCTTTATTGCTTATAGTAAACCTGATGCTATTATGCAAAAAAGTTCAGAATCTTAGATCTCGACTGTAGCAAAACGTAATGCTATGATGTTAGTATACAGTTGTAGGCTCGATTTCTTCGGGGTGTGGAGGCCTTCTCGGAAAATTGGGCAATTGTTCTCGTAGAGAGTATCAGCACTTTATCATTGCAATATAAAGTAACCTTAAGACGGGCGAGGATGGCTCAGTTGTTAGAGGCGCTGACTGCAGACCCAAGGAGCCGTGGTTCGAGTCCCTGGCATGACCAAACTTTCACCCAGAGTGGGGAGAGTTGCCAGCTCTCTGTAATTCCAGGCGTAGGAATCATGAGGTGTGGTCACATCGAGAGGAAGGACCAGGACACTGCTCGATAAGCATGGCTTCTCAGTGTCCTAAAAACTACCTTCGGATGCTAGGTAGCAACAAATACAAATACAAATACAAATAAGACGAGAATAGCTGCAATGTACAGCCTTCTCGGATGGGATTTTTAAATACCCCCGACCTTTGTTAGATCCGGATGCTTCATTTACGAAAACTTCGATAAAAAATTCGAAATTCCCCGACAATCCAAACTGCTACTTAAAGAAAAATGATGTGGTAAAAAATACCTTTCCGAATTTCGAATCATAAGCTCCTGTCAGCAGTGAATGAAAGATAATGATTGTCTCGTCGAGGTCCCAAATAAACACTCTCTACGAAAGAATAACGAACAAGTTTTAATAGTTTTACCAGAAACTTCACAAGAATCATTGTTATTACTTAAAATTAATAGGAACCGAAATTATTTTCATATATCCGAATTTTAGAAAGCTAACTATTTTGAGTAAATATGTTTGGCTTTCAAGCCAAGAGGAAAAAGAAAGTCTAAACTTGATCGAAAATTTTGTGTCAAAATGTTTATAACAAAATTGTTCGATCGTTTTTCGATCGTTTTTCCCAATGTTTTACACCTTGTATGACATTTTATAATATGACGAGTGGAAGAAAGCAAAGTATTTTTTATTTCTTAGAACGCTTGCTTCTTATAAAGTCATTCATCACTTATAGCAGAAATCTAGCTACAGCATAACTTGAAATTTGCCTAAAATAATCATTAAAACGACTTAATCTTTGAGTTTATCCCTTTGGTATCAATTCATTTTGTGTTGTAATTAGGTTAGGGATATTTTTTAATCTCTCGAATTAAACTGGTTAAATGTTGCAAAAGGTAATACGGTACAGAAACGTAGATCGCGTCTTCCGTCGAAATACGGTCTTTAAGGTGTTTATCAGGCCTAAACTACTTATTCCAAACGGACAGTAAGTTTCCGGCAAAAATGCTAGATTCTAGAAGGCTAAATTGATGCAACTTCAATCATATTGTTTCATAAGCTTCCCTTTGCAGCGCAGTCCAAACTCTTATTTTATATGCTATTACCCGTTGACGTTAGCGTTAATATTATTTTGTTTTGGACATTGCTGTTTTATGTACCTCAAGGTTCTGTTCTTGATCCGACATTGCCGAACTTGACCTCCGACTCCGTGATTGACGTTTTGGCCCAGACGAACGACTTGTTCGCCGGCCACGCATATGGCTGACCTGCGCGTCTGAGAACACAGATCTCGCATCGTGCATATCTGCTAGGACACGACTGCTGTCCTGAATTGAGGATATTAGCCTCGTATCCAAAGGCTGGGATAAATGACTTGGTTGTAGTCCGTATTGATCGTTCAACGGTGATCCGCGATTGTCACCTGAAGATGTAAGGAACTTTAAGAGAAGTGGTAACAACAGTTAACTGACCACAATAAAAGGCTAAAATTGAAATTAGTCTCATAAAGTCCAACGATTTCTAAATAGAAACTCGTGAAAATGATTAATTTCACTAGAAAGCCGTAATGCAAGCCGAGATAAGTTTGAAAGTGCCTAAATCCGCTTTTGAAAGTGTCTGCTTTTGAACAACCTGTCTTTTAAGGCAAGTTTTGCTTCTTATTATAGGTAAATTTTAAGTGAAGATTACAAAAATATTTATCAAAAATAACAAACCTGTGATTCCTTCCATGGCTGAGACAGGGGTCGTCGGTATTGAGTCATCATGTTGTGAAACAGGAGATGAAGCACTTTCCCGTCTTCCAGAGTTCGGCATATTCATTGGTGTGCAAGACTGACCCCCTAGCTGATCCCCTTGACCCAGCTGCTGCATCATCAGGTTTGTCTGTGGCGTTGGGGGGTATATTTGTGTTGTACCACACGATGTTAAAAAGGATGGCTGTTTTGTCAGAGGAAAATTCCCATACCAGTAGTTATTCATTGTTGTTGGGGTGCTATCTCGAAACTGCGAGAACAGAGTCTGATTACCGTAGCCAGCAGTCGGATGTGGGGGGAAGCTTAAGCTTGGGGGATGAAGAGGGGGGAATGGCAGGATGCCCAATGGCTTTCCACTGTTTCCTAGCATCCCATTCGTTGACTCATTCGTTGATGAGTAGTATGGCGGAAGTCCTATACCAGGTGGTTGGTACATATATGGGTTAGAGGCCCCAGAAGATAAAGATCTCTGAGAACTTGAGCCAGTGGAGTCTTCGTTTGCTGACGTAGTTGCAATTAAACCAGACGTGGACTGACTAAATGTATACTGAAGTAGGCTTGGATACTGGGAGAATAATGAGTTGCTTTGCGTAAACGGACTACCGACAATACTATTTGAGGCCTGAGAACTGCAAAATGGCGTTGTCAATGGTAACATTAGTGGTGGCGAGCATGCAATAACAGTGTTTGGCCCACCTAGGCCAGTTAGCAGCGGTTTTGTATCAGGGCCTGGGCTTCTTCTTAAGAATTCAGACAAGGACGTTTGTGGATTCGCCAAGGATCTTGTCAGCTCGATCGGATCTGATTTGATATTACTGAAAAGAACAGTCGAGAAGGTAACGATGGAGCTAGCAGGAAAAGCTTTGTTAAATCTTCGCAGTGACAATCGCAAGAATTAAAACCCAGGCCATTATTAGAGTGAAACCCAAGCCAGAATATGAAAAAACGAATATTGGATTATATTTACAATTAATTAGTTCCTTAATTAAAATTAGGTAAACAAACTAATTCCTCAAAATTTCTTGTAACCCAGATAATTTGTTATTAGCTTTTAATAAATCAGAAATAATCTAAAATTTAGAGTTACAAATTCAGATATCACGCATAAAACGAATAGCATGCCAAATCTAGAAATTGTATTAAATAATTGCTTCAAGGTGAAGAAAAGCATCTTCTAATGACGGCACATATTGTAAATATCTAAATATTGTAAACAGGCACAAATAAAAATATAAAATTATGCACCTTTTAAGTATTGTTGAATCACCTAATTTTTTTACTTATAACTACTTACTCTATCAAACACACTAAAATTGATTCACTTATTCACTCTTGCCTCCCACATCTCCCTAATTGATGGTGATATATATTTTTCGGACACAACATGTGCTGTCCCCTTTAAAGAAAATTCTAACATTCTTCAATAATTCCTGCTTTCCTGTGCTATCAAACTAACCTTTTCAAAAAGTCTGTATCATAAAAATGATTTCTAGAGCCTTCGGGTGGAAATTTACAATTCTAAAGGGAGTTATTACTGAAAAACCCGTCTTGAACTGGTAATTCTATCCTACACTGCCTGCCAAAAGTCTTGGAACACTGACGTCAGCTTCTAACGTCAAAATCAATCATCCCCTTCTCCCAAATGGAACAATTTTGGTTTACTATGAAACGGATAAGAATTTTAGGAAGCACTTTCTTTTGCGCTTCTTTTATGATATTTCTCTAAATCATCAACATTGTTTTCGGGGAAAGGGGGCGGAAGTAGTAATTTTTTTCGGAAAAGAAATGAAAGATATAAAATGCAATGCAGATGGCTGGTTGTTTTGTACTTTTGGCAAGCATTGTAGCTCTGTGCGTGTGACACTGGCAATGGAGTAGAGGCTGTTGGACAGTATTAATTGAACAAAACCAGATTCCAAGTACTTCAATTAAAGCAAAGATTCAGAATTGATATCAAAATGATCCACTGATATGCTACACACAACGTCAAGTTAATCTTTCAATTAACTTTTATCTCTAGCATGTCCTGTCTTCCGCGTTGGCATTTATCACTTTTAGAAGTCAAAGAAACTTAATGTGCTTTACGATTATTGAAATCACTACCAATTGGACAGCAAAGATAATTTGTCTAAATGACCTCGCTCCATCGTTTCGCATACCAAAGAGGCAAATATCAATTCGTGAGACATCAGAAAACGCCTGAACTTTTAAATAGCATAGTTGTTAAAAAATGGAATTTAATCACTTCATTTGGGGAGGGGGGGCTAATCCAATGACACGTCAAGAATGGGCGAGGGTTTTGCCAGAGGCTTGTTATTGGCTTTTTTATGCATTTAGCTACAACAGTCATTTCAAATACAAAGATTGTGAATAATGATAATTACCAGTCATCTTCAAAAACATTGCCATTTTCATCTGTACTTCCAACGGAGCGCAATCGCTTGGACTGAAACAAAGAGAAGGCGATCTGTGCTATAAATAGGGAAAAGATTGCTCGTGCAACCAGCAAGAATATGAAAGGATAATAAAGCGATTAATTCTTAGCCAAGAGCCAAACAGCTTATTGTCCAACAGTAGCAATGTTTGAATTCAGATCAAGGAATTCTCGGTGGAGTTATGTTCAATCATTCAGGTCCCGTTAAAAAATATTACAGAATTCATGTTATTTGTCTTCAAGAGAATTTCGAACAACAAGTGCGGTGTCACTTGGGGGGCTGAAGCTCCAACCCCTTCCAGCCCCCACTTTTTTCCTACATAAGGAATTTTTTACCATTTTTTCTATTGTTTACCATTTAATATTTTTTCTATTGATTTTTAGATCGAAGCATGAAAAAAGGAGAAGAAACTGTTTATATACTGGATGCTCCTATTATATCTATTTGCTAACATGTTAACATTTTTTTTAGTCTTTGTTTATTATTAGCATTAACTCAGTAAATTTCTTTCTGTATCATTGCAATCTCTTTATTCTGGATGTAAAATCAGGCACAAAGTTTATACCAAAGATTTGTAAACCACTTTATAACAATTAAATATGTGTAAACTACTTTTGGTAAGTCAAGCAGCGTCTGTAGCCATCTTGCATTCTCACAAGTAATTAACAGAGTCTTTTGAAGGCAATCTGTCACGATGTGATTGATTATAAGAACAAAGAGATTTTTTATTGTTTCCAGTCCACCTTTAATTGATCGCATTGTAAAAAATATGGCGGAGCGCTGGAATCGTGTTTAGGCTATTGTTCCAACTATTGTTCTCGTTAACCAATCCACAACGAGACAGATTGCCTTTAATCTAAAAGACGGTTTCCACTTGATTCTCTCTGGTCACGCGACTGATCAAATGGACATTTACGCATGCGCAAATTGAACTTCGTTGAACTACTGAGCGACTGGTCGCGTGGAAACCCGCCTCAAGTGACGTAGCAAACAAATTTGTCAGCAAAAACGATAGCAGGATCCATTGACTCACTTCATAAACGGATAATTTTCAACCCGGTTTTGTTTTTACCCGGGCTCGTGAAAAGGGTGCCTCAGATGTTCTATAGTTTAGAGTAACTTTTTGACAAGGTATATAAACCCAATGGAGAACATCTTCGGCAACTCAGTTCATGTTTAGTTTCAGTGCCGTTTTCTCAGAGCTTTTGTACCAGTGTATTAGAAAAAAAGATTAAAAAACAAAACGATGGCAGGAAATACATTTTCGGTCGATGTGAATCTTGTTATCATTAACTTAACTGATTTTTAAACTTTTTTAATTTACATGTATATTGCGTAACTTCAGTGTCAAAAGTTTAACGTTCTATTTCACAATAGTTGGTATTGATCCTTCATATGGTGGCAATTTTCTTTCTATTCCCCGTCATCTCTCACTAGAGTTTTAGCATGACTCCTCCCATCACTACTTTTTCCAATAAACAATGATCAGTTTTTTCTGAGCAACGTCCAATTGTCTATCCTGAGCGGCAAAGTATTTTGCTAAATTCTGGACAGGGAGTTGTTATCAGCCAGTATAATTTCAAAACCTTGCGTGTCAGACCTGACAAGGGTCGTTCATCCTACGTCACTAAACTTGATCCTTAGTGCACCATGGATCAATTGTTCGGCGCCGTTTCTGGGCAGAATACTTTCATGCTGTAAATTTTTGCACTTGTTTTTTGCATATTCAAGACAACATTCGAGCCAAATGTCGAAGGACATAGATCAGCAGGTCAGGAGGTCAGTAGGTAACAACGACTTGAAACCAGATGTGAGAGTAGCTTGGAACCTGGCTTAAGAAAAATCTGCCTTGAAATGGAAGGGGGGGGGTATTCTCTGATGCTATCAAATGTTCGAGCCGCATGAACCCTACTGCTTATATTTGTAGCAAACGTATAGAAGGAATGAATTCCTGCTTTGCAGATATTGTATGGACATCAAATTTGAACTTTTGCAATTATTGACTGCCTAGACATCTCTGTTCTACAATGTGAGCAAATAATTTGAAAATCCAGCTTCTCAAAAAGGAACTGTCATTATAAGGAACTTTTGTTAATTTTACTGTTTCTCACAGAAAAAACCGGGAAAAAATACATCCAATTACAGAATATATGATATTGAAACATGCGAAGTATATTATGGGATGAATGATTTCTAATTAAAATATCCAAGCGAAGTCTAGATCCATTGCACAGATTCTAAAAGAGTCTTAAAAAGTACAATATAACAGTTTATAGTTACTTAAAGTGAGAGGGCGAATTGCGAAATTCATTTTATTAGAGAGCGAGAGACGTATTTCAAATCCCTACCTTGCATTAAACAAAGGATGCTAATTTTAATCTGCTTTTATAATCCGTCATAAAATTTAAAACTTACGCCGTGAACAGCTGTTTTTATGCTTGTAAATCCGTCATCAAAAGTCACTGATTTACAAGGGGCCAAGAAATCATCCACTTTGACACGGCTAAGCCAGCCAGAATCCACAAAGATTTCTTCCCGATAAAATTTGTCGAAGCAAGCTTGGGCGATTGTCAGCCTAGCACCGTATCATGTTGCAGTTTATATGGCGTGATCTGACCACATGGAATGCCTCACTTGTTCTAATCGCAAACTATCATGGATCCTGGTCAATGGCTTATATAAAAACAATTCTGAAGGATTCAGCTTTTTGGAAGATTTTAAAATACTTCAGAACCTACTCATTCCTTTGAGTGAAATGATTTCACAACCAGAAAAGGCTATTTGAGTATTTGTAGTGAAAGAGTCCTTTGACTCGACACGCGAGTGAAATCCACAGAAATCAGAATTGTCTTTTCTTGCACACGTATCAGAATCAGACCCTTAAGATATGCAAAAAAGTTAAGAAACGAGAGTATCCTTTCTATATTGTGTGCAAATGATTATTTTCGACGAGCTGATCAGGAGTTATAAACAGAATACCAGAATTTGGTCAACCTGCTGTTGAAATATCTCTCTTGATATCTGGAATTAGTTGTCCCTCATAAATTAATTGACTTACGGCTGAAGTTATTGGCACACTAGAAACTACTGAAGATTCTAATCAGGAATCTCGAGTTAGGAATCTCGTGTAAAGCTAGCCTCTGTTTCAGGTCAGGATGTGGACGTACCAATCCACCCGCCCCTGTGTTGATGTGAGTACTTCTTTTGCGCGTGAAATTCTCAATCTTATGTTTCTGACTTTTGATGCTGTTGCGCACGATTAATTTTTTACTCAAATTGAAGATAGTGATAAAGAAATAATAGAAGCGTAGAAAATATCATTTACCGGGGGTGGCGAAGCTAGTGATTCTTGCTCAGCCTGAAGACCAGTCATTGCCATAGCAACCATGAACTTTCATTAGAAATGGCGGATTAACCAATGTTTAGATCTCCTTTAACGTCATTACAAAGCTTCAAGAAAGCACAAACAAAGTATCTGAAAAAGAAAACATTAAAAATTTAGAACATACAAACATGCTTTCATTCCACGACTGTATTAATGGGAGATAACATCTAACCAACTTCTAGACTTTTGTAAGAATTCCTAACCTTTATTTGCAAGCAGGCCTGTCTACATGGCCGCAAATATGTTCGCGCTAGAAACCACAATGGCATCTATTTTTGCAAATTCAATTGGAATTCACCAGAAAGGTTATGGTTCATGTATCGATCAGTAAACAGTTTGTTTTGACGTCACACTTTCAAACAGTACACTACCTCAGCACTTAAGATAACTAACAAACCATTATTCAAGATCCAAAGTCTTCCAAGTTCTGATAAGAGTGTTCATACAAGTTGTGAACATCTGTGATTTTGAAATTAAAGAAATTAAGTTGCAAGGACTCTGTCTTTGAGATTTTGTCTTATAGAAGCGAGTGACGAAGACAGGAACCTTATCATAGGAACTGCCTGTTTATATGAAGGGCCAATAACAAAGATAGCAAAACGATACTTTCAACATTTCTTCATGATTTGTATACAATATTTCTTGATTGTACAAATAAGGGATTTTAGTATTTCAGACAGTTAAATTTTGACTGAAAGGGCTCTTGTAGCCCTTTTGCCCTATTAAAAACAGGTAATCATCATTGCTAACATCCTCAAGGATAATAATTGCCTCTGCTTTGATCTTTGCTATCAGCTCCAACCCCCCCCCCCACCCCTTTCTGAACGGAAGTAAAAAGCCAGTAATAAGTTCTTCCAGAATTCTTGAACAAAGCGACACGCTTACATCTGAATCCTGCACCCATTGAGACCTCATTTCATTGACCGCTCAGACAAAAATAGAGCGTCCTTAAACCCTCAAAGTCAGTGGTGTAAAGTCAGGCTTTCATTTGGGGGGGAGGAGGTTCAGGCCTACGATTTTTCGACAAGATGACATCTTGGAATGTCTAGTTTTAAGGAGATTACACAGTTTGATGAAAATAGATGATTTTTGGGCGGGACCCTTTAGATATCTTTGCTGACCACGCCATATTTAAATAGCAAGAAGAACAATCCATTCAAGATTTGTGATATCAAGATCGATATCTCATGTAAGGCAATTGGTGATAAAAGAGGTCAACCAATTACACTTTTGGCAAGTCGTTCATGATAACAACATGATTGTAATTGTAAGGTTGCATTTTCTGCATTTCATCATGTTTTCTTCAGAGGGGAATACCTTTGAAAATAACTTTTGTTTGGAAGAATCCGATGGAAAGTTCGGCTAATCTTTCGGAATTGAAATGAGATATACAATTCATAAGCAGTTTTGATTTTGGTCATATATTGTTTGCTTGATTATCAAGTACTGGCTAATATTTTATCAGCTATGTTCAAATTCTGCAAAAAAGACACATTGCATACCCTTTTGTACAATGGAGGGGGGGGTGTAGCATGTGCTTCCCGGAACTGATTGTTATTGTATATAATTTAATAATGTCATCGTCTTTATATGAATCTTTGTACTCTGTTGTTTGTCTGTTGTTCTGTCTTGATGTGTTGATTAACAAACTGTGATGTTGTATAGAATGATTAGATCTAGATTGTAAAGATCAGTTGTTGGATTGAATATGAACATATGAACGTATGAACTTGTATTTGTCTTCCTCGCTACAGAGAGGTTGTAGAGTCCCATGGGGTAAAAAGGGAAAATGCGGATCACCTGCGAGCGAATCGAGCAGAAAATTTGGCAATTACGCCCCTTAGATAAGCTTAAAGTGTATTCCAGGATGCTTTCTTGCAGTAATTTCGACACGTTAAACGTTTGACATTTATCCGACGAAAGCCCGAATTTTCCGACGAGATCGCTAATTGAGGGGGGGGGGAGCCCCAAAATTTCCGCCACTGTTTGAAAAACTACCAGCTAAAGTGGAGGGTCCCTTGCAAATCAAGCTTTACTGAAGAGGAGCTTCTTGTGGAAAAGCAATGCCCGCCAAAAGTAGTTGGAACACCGATTGTACTCGTAATAAATGTATATTTTACAATGTTGGGAAGAAGGATGATCATGTCGCTAAACATGGGTTACACAATCTGCGCTCCAACATACATTTGTTGTCATTTTTCAGTCGAAATCCAACATTGTATATGGGGGGGGGGGGCGTTTAGTAGGAAAGATGATTGGACTGTTCTAACACTTTGGCGGGCATTGTGGCTTCAGTGCACGGGTAGTTCCAAACTATGCACCTGGTCGTCACTGAAAGGTAAGAAGGCAAAGTCGTGAAGGGGGCTGCCAAGGATACGAGAGAGAAGTACCTCCCTGACAAAATCTGTTAAGCCGTTTCAGCCTTTTTCGATTATGTGCCCTAACTTTTGGTCAGGTTTTTTTTATTCTCATTCGTTTGTTTAAAACTGTCCATTGCCTACAACAAAGAATTATAGGGGATTATATTGATTTTTTTCAGACAAACGGTAATACTAACTTTTTAAAAAGCACATTATATTTTGTTGAGTCTCACAAATCTAAATATAATATTTTACCCTGAAAAAGTGCGATTTTTGTAAACGGTGCTTAAAGAGTACACTCTGTTATTTTTTAATTTCTGTGGAATGAGAAAGAAAGTTATAGTTTTTTTAACAGTAATTTTAAGTCAACCAACTGCCGGAAAATTTCAAATCCAAACTAATTTTCAACCCAGTTTATACTCTCAAATTCTTTTGAATATTAGCAGTCTTTTTATACTTAATCTTAGCAAGTTTCCTATATTATTCGCAAACTGCAAATACTTATAATATACCTTTTTTATAAGAACAATTTTATAAGAACACGAGCCTCAAAACTGTTCAAAAGTTAAGAACAAATTAAGAACAAGCTGAGGCTGAGAATCTGCAAAATGCAATTTTGAATAATGTTTTTTCTCAAAATCGAGGATTTTTAGCGATGTATTCGATGGTTTTTCGTCGAATATTCAAACTTTTCGGCAAATGAAGGTTGTCTCGCTCACTTTGTTGGCAAATGAGGCCTGAACACCTCCCTAGAGCGAAAAAGCTAGCACTCGCACTGCTTACACCCTATTAGATTAAGAACAAATTAAGAACAATCCAGCCTCAGATTTCCGAAAAAATTAAGAACAGTCAGACTGAACTGAAATTTACTGGTTCTTATAAAAAAGAGTGTATATCGAGAATCTTATGGGCGCTAAGATTGGTAGTCTTTTCTCATGAGGTCGCGTTTCAATTTCCATGGTATTAAAGACTTGTTTTCAAAAGACCCTTAATAAAATCCTATCCACCATTTCCCACTCATTCTAAAAAATGGCAGACATGCTGCAATGTAAACAAGATAAATGTTTTTTTAGCTTATCTGTCGAGTTCTGAAACTGTGATTTGCAAACAAGAAACTATTAACAGAAATTCGAGGTAACCGAAACCCTCCAATATTTCTTAGAAAATTTACATTCATGTAAATATTATATTTATCTGGTTGTTAGAAAAACCTTTTGGACTTCAATGAAATAGCTACTAATTATTTTCCTGTTAAATTTTGGTGAAAACTAACCTTGCTTTAAGTTTCAAACATCCTGCATCAAGAAGTGTCATACGAGGAAGACAGTAATGAAACAAAGCGTATCAGTACTATCAAAGCAGGAGATCAGTGAGAAGCTGACTACCTTTGGGAGGAAGTGAACTGAAGCTTCTGGGTTGTTCTGTATCCTCCCTTGATATAGTGTCATTTAAATTAGCCTGCACCGCAGACCCAATCCTCCAAAGAGAATAGGGGGATTGGAGGATTGGGTCTGCGGCGCAGGCTACATTTAATAAGGAGAGAAGGGAATGGTTGATCATGTGAAAAATCTTCTCTTATTGTCTTCTTCTACTCCCAGTGGCGGTTTTGGGGACAGCGGGGCCCGGGGCCAAAAACATCTGCGGGGCCCGGGGCCAAAAACATCTGCGGGGCCCGGGGCCAAAAACATCTGCGGGGCTCTTGTCATCTTTTTTTTAGGTGTGGGGCCCCTTATGGCTATCATAAGCGTGGGACCTGGGGCCATGCCCCCTGACCATCCTTAAAACCGCCACTGTCTACTCCAGGACATTTCTTGGCCATTTAGGTCCACTTTTACAACAACTAAGGAGAGTACATAAATATGATTCCTACTTGTTATAAGACACTACATATTTTCAAGGGTTTTTAAGAGCTGTTCATTGTCAATGCCCTGTACTTTTGTTTTCAACAGTGGCAAGAGCGAGAGTCCTTTTAAAGGGCTTTCAGATCGGTGAGTAAAACAAACAGAGCTCTATTCACTTTGAAATTTCAAAAAACTATTAATTTCGGTGGAGATGCACGGGATTATGAAATCCAGGCTGCTTCTAAAAGAAGAAAGCTCCATAATGAAACGGGAAGGACCTAACTAACCACCTCATCAACTTCACATACTTTCTATTTGAATTTTATGACCCTGGTTGACCTCCAAAGCCAGGCTAACGATGTTGAAATGCTTGCAAGTCTCCATGACCATGAGGTACTCCTAAACGCAAAATTGGCAGGAGAACGCATAGCCACTGAATGAAAGCTTTCTCTGTTCTCCTTCGCAGCGTGAACCTGAAGAGGTTTATTACCATGGATTTGTTTAAATGGAAGCAATGTTCAACACTGAGGAAGAGACGAAGCGAGATGAAGCGAACGTGTGAATCAACTGTAGATGCTTAACCGTGTATGTACACGTTTTTTACTAAGAAAGCAGTACTCGGCTTTTTAAAAGTTAAGAAAGTTCAGTACTATATTTTGAAACCTAAAAAGTTAAAAAGTTTAGATTAGCTGGCATTTCATAATGTTTCGGATGATTTTATTAAAACCAGACGAAATAGATGGTGTCGCAATCATAAGTTTGCATAATAGAGTTCTCAAGTGTTAAGTCACAAAACGTTTTTGTAGGATTTTCAAATTTTGACCACATAACGTGAAAGAACACCATAAAATACTTCCATTTATGCAAAACCAGTTAAATTCGTAAAAAATCGGGTGAGCTATGGCCGATAGAAGATTTGAAGTTTGCTAACGGATTACTATTATTTTGGCTTAGTTCATAAAGTTATGAACTGAGACCAAAATCAAATTATGCAAGATTACAGAAATTATGCTAAATTTCAAATACAGGCTATCCTGTTTTAAAAAGAGGCTAGCGCATGCGTAAATTAGAAAGAGTGGCCAAAATGTGATTTTAAAAAGGAAATTAAACTTTATCATATAAAATGAACATAAACAGCTAAGAAAACCAATGCAATCAATTAATTATCAATTATGGGTATATGTAGTTATGTATATGTAGAAGATAAATGGCCCATAATGCATTGCCAACTTAGATAGTAACCATTCAACTAGACCTCTAGAAAAGACGTCACTAATAACCCTTGCTTCCTTGTACTGGTATGTTATGATACGATGATATCACAAATATGCTCACATGATAATAGCCACACATTCGGGTGTAATGTGTTTCCATGCAGTTACGATAGACAGCGGATCACTTGTTCTAGATTAATGCTAGAATTATGCTAGATTCAAGTTATGCCAGATTGTGTGCTAACGGGTGATTTTTTGGCCAAAATGGTGCTGAAAGCATGATAGTATGCTAGATCTGGTCCCCCCGGGGGGTACTGAGAGGGGTACGGTCCCATTAAGGCCTGAGAGGGGTACGGTCCGTTTGAGGGTCTTACCAAATGGCTACCAAATGGCTACCAAATGGCTACCAAATGGCTACCAAATGGCCCATTTTCGAAAATAACCGAACTGCTCAGTTTAGCTTACAGCAACAACCGTCCCGAAACAACAACAATCAATTATGAAGATATTTGTCAAAAAAGGACCAGGAGAGCACAAAGAAATGGATGCTAGCAAGGAAATATTTTCGGTTTTTATGCTACCGTTTGAGGGGATTTGTCAAGAATTACTACCATTGAAGGTAATTTTCTAAAATGTTAGCCTTGGCCCTCTTTGATCCTGAGCGGACTCCCCTGTCAGGCCATAATGTGATTACCCCCCCCCCCCCTGGGAATCTGGTCACACTGTTTGATGGGCAAGATCTTGTGCTCATCTGGTCATATCTCAGCAAATTCGTGATACCTTTTACTGATTTTGCAGATTTAGAGGAATTTCATGATGTCCTTTCAAGTTATGGGCAAAAATTTCAAAAACTCTAAAAAGATCGCTTCGAGTACTGAAGTTTCATAACTTTTTCAGATTGTCAATTAATCGTTTCTTATCGTGAGGTTCTTACGTACTCTTGAAGACTTGGATGGCGAAAAACAGAAAACTATTATGTGAGGTTACTTTGTTTACACTCTTTAGTCCTCGTCGGGAGATTATTTGAACAGGGAAGTCTGCTCTAACAAATTAGCGGCCAATTCTGGATTATTATTTCAAATATCAAAGCATAATATTTGATAGCATCTGATCCTACTAGGCTCTTACAGAGAATTGTTCATAAATGCATTCTGTTTAACCCAAGCCTGCTCAAAGTCAAACAGTGAACTCGCAAAGTCATAGTTGTTCTTCTAAGCAGTGGCAGTTTAAAGTGCCTACGAAATGAAATTTAACTCATAGTTTTTTTGAAAGAAATTTAAACTTTTACATGTTGTTGATATATAAAACGAAAATTAACTCGAAAATTTGCACGGGAAAGTTTGTTTCAGGGGTTTTAAGAACACACAATGTTTGCAGTTGGTTCTGTCTTCATTATAAACACACGATACCACTTCGTCATGCCTGTTGGTCAAACAATGGTGAAAATTGTGAAACTAGCATGAAATTTTGCAAAAAGGGGTAGTTTGATAAGCTGAGAAAGATAGGATGTAGAACCCAACTGAAAATTGCCCCTTATGGCCATTTTCAGAATGGGGTTCTTTCCCCCCAAGCCCTAACGGCGCTATTACAATTTCTCTTCTGAAAGTGTGTACAATAGCACGAAACTTTTGTCGAAGTGGAGGATGTAGGGAATGTTAGCAAAATACTTTTTGAAGAAGCTGTTGGTAATTTTTGTCCATTGAAGTTACAAATTCAAGGCAGTAATGAAACCAAAACTTGTTGATTTCTTTTGCAACACCAAAACCCACTTCGCCCTACCATTACTCTTTTAGCACTTATTCGTATTTTGCCAGTGGCGAAGCCAAGTTTCGAGGGGTGGTCAGGCTCAGATGCGGACTACCACGCCCTTCTTTACCACGCCCAACAATAAGACGCCTAATTCTGATTTCTGAAAACAAGAACTTATTTTCGTTGGTAAATTTATCATAGGAAACTAAGTTTCTGACTTAGCAGCAATAATTTATGTGCTCAAACGAAGATCCAAAAAGTAAATAAATAAATCACCTTTGATCAGAAATTTGCCTCACATATTTGTTGTTAATAATTTGGCTGTCTGCTAGAAATTCGCATTGAAAATATTTTCAAGCCTAAAACCATCTTCCTTTCTTCCGGACATCTCCTCCAGTAAAAAACGTCAAGAAAGACGAAGACAAGGCGCAGTTTGTATATGGTACCTAGATTTCTTATGCTTTGCTTTTAGGCCTGTTAATGTAAGGGGGGGCTGGTCTGGTTAACCACACACCATTCAAACATCCTCTCAAATATGATTTCAACCGTTTGAAGGTCATGTTAGGTTGTATTCTATTCTATTCCACCATTATCCTGATTGCCTTCGAAAAAGAAGCTTAGCATCAATGTTTGAAGACAAAAATGAAAGTAAAATACACAACACGTGGACGTATATATAACACGAGCGCAAAAAACAAACAGACAGGGCCCCTTGGTTTAGTTTTATTTCCTGGTTCTAGCTTAATTTCATGTTATTTGTCTCTCCTTTACTACAACTGTTTTTGTGTAGATTGTAAATTTGGATACTGTTTTTAAATACCTCCAATGCATCATAAATGTTACAGAGAAATTCACAGATAAATAATTTTCCGTTATTCCTCAAGCTCTGCCATGGCAATGTTTCGCACAAAAATTGTTGCAAGTGAAATGTTGCATCATTTGGCTACACACGTTGCACAATTGGACAGGCTCATGCATCGTTTTCTCCATCCGCCAGGGTCACACAGTACACTCTTTCATTAGAACCAGATAAATTTTGCCGATTCTCGATGTTCTTAACTTTTTGACAATTTTAGGCTCAAATGTTCTTAAAATTGTTCTAATCTTAAAAGCGATATTTTGCAAATATTTGAGAGGTTACATACTGTATATAGTTTCTAAGACGTTAGACGTTAGACTTGCATAGTTTTGTTCTGTTGACATGACATAATTTTCAAAATGCGAATTGCTTTTTTATATCTCTCATCTGAAGCTGGGTATGTTCTAGCCTTGTTCTTATTCTTTGGGCAAATCGAGCCTCAGTGTTCTTACAAAGTATGTTCTTATAAAAAGAGTGTGTTTCATCTTCATTACAAATTTTGCGGCTTCACTTTTTGCTTGGTTTTCTTCCTGCATTTATTCGAGCTGTGCTTTTCCGTTAAATTTGAAAACAACTAAAAACACAAGGAAATACAATGTTTGATCGGCGATTCGAATTCGAACACAGTTCGTTTAAAAAAAGCAGACAAAAATGTTTCATCGCTTGGCCACCCGCACAAATTCGGCGTAAAAATCCCTGCAAGGACTCTTGGCCATTTCCAACTTATTGTCTGACCTCACACCCTTCATCCATTGAAAGTTCGCCCCCGCCCCCTTTCAAGCTGGCGTCAATATCTGATAATACCTTGAACCAGTTTTGGATTATCACTTGAAAGCTGACCCAAACAGACATTAGCAGAAGCGCGCGCTTTGGCTTCGAATATCACAACAAATCGAAACATCGAGTAAAGCTTATCATGTGACAGCACAATACGGGTTTTGGAGATCTCCGGGCCACATGGAAGAGAGGGCCGTTCAAGAGGGCAGGTAGAAATCAAGCCTAAGCCAGTGATCAAAGTTGACGCAATGAAGCCCCATTCCCCATTGTTTTGATAAGTCGCTTCGTCTGACAACGTCGCGAGCTTAGTTGCTTAGGCCAAATTGAGGAAACAAACCTTTGGCCATTTTCTACATACATGTAATTTCCACTTATAGCCACACCAACGTTTGCTTGAAAAGCTGTGACAGTAAGCGGAGGTTGACCATAAATAGAACTGAATTGAACAGTTTTGCGTATTTTGGCCTAAAATTTATATGACTGGGAACAATAGTGTGACTACAAGCACAGTTTTTAAAAGCAGATTCGACTGTATCATGCTTTATAAAGCCCTGAAATACTTAAAACTAAGAAAGGCTAAAAGAAATAACAGTTGCAACTCTTAAAAGCGAAGTTGAAAATGAATTACCCGAGGCTTTAACGTTCCTCAGCCCCTGAGCAGGCTGTAATGCTTAAAAGCAAGGACGAGGAATTGAATCGATAGTTGCACTTAACGTCTGGAAGCATTTGATAATGGCACCAACCATGCTTGTGTTGATACAGCGATTAAATGATTAGGCATTCATACGGCAGAATCACAAAATCTGGCCTAAAATTATCAGTTATGTTCAGCTCACATTTTTACGAATCATTCTTCAAGTAACTGAAAGCCTGAAATCTGTTCAATGGATTTTAAACCTTTAATCAATCGATATGATAGGTCCACGACTTGAAAATGATAAACAATTTTCGAACATTTCGTACTATTTTCAAATCAAATTGAATTACTTCAATTTTTAAAGCTGTTCTTTTAAAGACTTTTAACTACAGCTCCCGACAACAGTGGTCATTCTAGGTCGCGCCTGGAAGTATTAAAATCTAGGCCACACCAAAAGTTTACTCTATAAACACGCTGTCAATTCAATAGAGTTATGGACACAATCAGCTTGCTCACATCATTTGGTTTTTTCAGGTTGGAAGGCAAACATCCTAACATCCTTGTTAACATCAAACAACAGCTTGAAACAGTTCTGATGGCCTGTGCAAACTCAAAATTCAGAAGAAGCCTTACATTGTTTCAAGCACTTCCTCGAAAATTGATGCAAATTTCTCTACCCACCAGTCTGCCTGTGGGAAAATATTTAATTTTTGATGGTTTAGTTTAAGATCGCTCAAAGAAACTTTATTCAACAAACGGCCTTTTTAATTCAGTATATTTCAGTGTTTTTAAGTGTTTACAATTCGCAAGCTCGATATTTGGCTTTAAAATTTTGAGCTTTTATCTATTTTTATTCTGTTTGCCTGACCTGGTTTAACTGTTGCCTTGGAACCTAAAAAGCTATAGTTGCTACACACATTTTATAAATATTGAATAATTGAAAGGTTTTAGTACACATTTCTTCTTTAAATAGTTGATCAACTTGCCAAGGCTTGTTTTCCTCTAAGCATCTAGCTCTTTCTTCGCAGAAAATAAAGTAAAGCATTTTTCAGAGAAATTTTCACTAGGAAGAAATGTGCAATAATCAAACATCGTATTCATCCCTATGCACTAATAACCTACGAGCATAGCCCAGGAAACATTAAAATTTCACGTCTGTGAGCCGGAGGAAGGTTATAATAATAATAAAAATAATAAAAGCACTTATATTGCGCCATATATATACAATGCGCATGCAGTAGAAATTTAACGATGCAGTAGTTTTGAGGAAGGACAATGCATATATTGATACAGTGAGAGGGGTTTACCATTGCAATTGAACTTTTTTTTTTCCTGACAAAGAGCAAAGACCAAACCAAAGATAATTCTATTTAAACTCCATCCCTAATAAACACAAAATATACCAGGAAAGTTTTGAGGAAGACAAATAGGACAAAGTTTTATCCGGAGGAAGGAACAGTGAAGTCATTTGAAATGAAGGAGATAATGTGACAGAGAAAGAAGTTTATCAATATATCTATCTTCAGATTTTCAGATTTTCGTCTCATTTTTCTAACTTTAATCAAATTTGCGACGTCTGTTTTGGAAAATTTTAAATTAAATTGAATATTATATTATATATTATGGCTAATTACACACCGATGCTCGCTCACTCACTCAAAAATGGCAAACTGCATTCGTAGATTTCAAAAACCTGCAGTACATCGACACATTTTTGTAACAACGTAAAGCAACATAAAATAAAACATTTCAAATCAAGCTTAAAATTATTTTGAAAACATTTGAATTAATTTTCAAATTTCCCAACAACAAACATGAAGTTTAAACAAAATATTTTCTCAGGATTAACACCATCCTTCAAAATATTTCCATATTTGAAATTTTCCCTTTAAAATCGTTTTTATAATTGCGTTTATCAAATTTTACTGTAACAAATGTTAATTTAATGTTGAATAATACATTCTGTATGTGTGAATTTGCTGTAGGAAGAAATGGGATAGTCAGAATTGTTTTCTTGGTCTAAAAGGCCTTTCTTGTGACACAAAAAAAGTTTATGGATAAACCTGGCTGGTTTTTCAACTTATGAATTTACAGAAATCGAAACAAAATAGAAACAAAAAGAGACTGAAGACATCTTTATTCCTTCTCTTAAATTTATGTTTTACATTAAGAGATTCTGAAGTTCTCTAGTTGTGCCAAGAGATTTCTTTTAAAGCCTGAATGTTTTCTGACTTTATTTTTTACATAGGCAGCCGTTTTAAAAGCTTTGGGTAATTAGGAGGGATCTATTCGAATTTGCTTAGAAAACCATTTCAAAATGTTATGACTAACAGGACCATACCTGTCAAAATAAAAGCTTGATACACGATTAATCAACACTTATTCAGTGCTGTATTGCAGATATTGTTCAGAAGAATGAAAGGAATACTGATGAACTTTTCCAAATGCATATTAAAGGTACTGATCTTCACAACGGCCATTTTCTACCATCTTTTGTAGATGAGCGGAATATGACTGTGTTCTGGGTTGACCTTTGAAGCGCGCGCTTGCAAAAAAAGGAAGTACATTTAACTATTTACAGGTATTAAAAGACGATAATATGAGATGGTAGGCAATTACAGAAAAGGAGAAAGAATCGAAAATCAGTGCCTCTGAAAAAAATATGATTGTGTCGTAATGAATCTCAAGGCAACTTAAAAGATTTTCACGAAGCGGAAGAAACAGGAAAGCCTTGTGTACACCCTTGTTTTTTGAAATTTCATGACTGCGAAGACAAAACTTGTGAAATCACGTCTCTCGTGCAAAATGTCACTTATTTACAAAGCCTTGATTCCAAACTATGAGCCAGCTTGGGAAAATCATTTCAAAGCACTCAAATATGAGTAAAAATAGTGAATCTTCATTCACTCCTTAATAATGCTGAAGGATTTCACACCGATCCAGTTACATGTACTCTACAGTCATTAATTAAAAGTTAATAGCAACAATAAACGAAAAAATTTGACACTTTAATCGTGAATGGCGGGTATGTTTGTGAGACAGTTTAGGACGCAAACGCAACATAAATGAAGAGCGCCGTACATGTTGAAGGATCATCCCGAATTTGAAATTGGAGCTTTGTTTATTTCGATAAATTGATCTGAGCCTCTGACACCGTCTGTACAGAACGGACAAGATGTTTTGACGAACTGAGGAGAGAAGCAAGTGGTTTCTGCAAGCGATTTATCGCTGGTCATGCGGCGGAATATCAATTTGCACATAAATTAATCCGAATCACGAAATATCACTTCCTGTGTTCTTAACAACTTCGAATAAAGTTTGATGGAGCCTGGCATATTAACTGGCAACACCAAACTTTGTCAACTGCCTAAGTTGCCTCAACTCGACCGTTGGCAAGTGCACGTAGATGCTAGATTGCTAAGTACCGATAAGAACTTAGCACTACTCTGATTTCCAGCGTATTTATATCCCCACGCAAATAAAACTGAAACAAGAGAACTTACGCTCGCCTTACAGTGATTGCAACGGCAGACACTCGACAGGAAATGCAATTCACAGACTGCTGTTCGCTTGAATTTCATCTAACGGCGCACACCGAACGGACTCCGATTTCGTCGATGCCAGCAAGCTTTCACTCTCTTCAAAACCGCAGCAAGGTCTTGGTCGCTCTGGCTCTCTTTGCAGTGTCCCACGGACTGCCCTCTGATTATGTGGCGAAGAAAGTTTTCCCACAAACTGTCTGCAGCTCTTTTCGGGATCCTGAAACGTAGTTGGTACGTAATGCGTCACAGTATTCGAAATAATGCTACAATCAGTTTGAAAATCTTTGCCACAATTTCGAGTAGTCCGAAGCTACCATGTTAGTTATGTCAAGTGTATTGTCTATTATTGACATTATTTTAACCAATCAGAGGAAGTGGCTCAGCCAGTGTGCTTTATAGAGTTTACCCCCAGATTAAAAGTCTTTGTTGGTATTTTTGGAGGATGGTTACTGGTGAGTTTCCAAGAGATGAGATACAAACCAAGGCAATTTGACAATGCAGTAAAAAACTGCCTATTTTTTCACACAAATCCTAGTGATAGCAATTGAGGAAAGGACTATGGGTTAAATCACATACTTTGGAGTTATATTATGTAAGCAAAAAACAATAGGTAGCAGAATTTTTAGAAATTTTGAGGTTTAATTTACCAAAACCACCTCCTCTTTTCGCACCTCCCTCAAGCCCGCCCGCATATTTTTTCCCTTATTCCGGATTACATCTTTTAGATGGGTCCTTTTCAGCCGTCAATTCATTAAAAAAAGCCTATGAGAGAGGGATAATCTATTTGAGTCTCATGTCTGTAGCTGATGTTGCTGTAAGAAAAACTACAGCCGACTAAAAAACGATGTGAATATTCATGAATGCAAGCCAGTCTCTATTAGTAGGAATTAGGCTTTCTAACCTTTGACTTGACTTTTATAAATTCTTATAAAACGCACAGCTGCTAAAGGTTTTTGATCAGGGGTAGTACGATATCTTTAATATACCGAATAAAATTTCTTCAAGCTGTTTGCCGAAGTGTTAAAAACATCTTCCAAGAAGAGTCCAAAAGTGACTGCGACGCTGTAAATTTTTTGTAGCCATTTATGAGTTGAAGCTGATAAAACTAACCTTCTTTCAGTTCCCCATAAAACGATTGCAAAAAGTTATATCCAGAAGGGAGGCTTTCCCCCTCCCCCAGCTGAAGTTAAAAGTCACACGAACATCGGTAGAGAATTAACCACTTGGCGAAGGGACACTGTAGGACTTCCCTGGATTTAAGGAATATTCTTTATTAAAATCCTTATTATTGACAAAAAATTCTACTTGAAATCCTTCTCCGTGTGTTTAGGTGTCTTGATGTGAAAAGAGCAAACAAAATGGGATCCTAGAAAAGACTTATGCAGTTAATGAACGGAAAGGGAAATTGAAGGATAATTTCTAGAATTTTTGCAAATCTTGGAGAATACTTCAACCTTTCGGTAGCTTTAGCTCTAAAGTCGATTAACCAAATAAGACACTATGCATACATCTGTAAATAAATTAACTTCCCTTCATGCATCTGGATCGTTCAGGGGCAGATCCAGAGCAATTTTGAAGAAGAGGAAGTTGGTAGTGGGGGGCGCTGAAAAATTTTCAGAAATTGGTGACCTGTGAACCCTGTATGCAACAATTCAAGACCCAAATGACTGCCAGAATGCTCTCTATTCACTTTGAAAGGAAATTTTCACCATAATTGTTGTATATTTTGAGATTATCCTTGAAGTGAATTAACCTATAAGTCCCAAAAACTTTTTCACCTGATTCTCATGCTTCAAAAGGGTCGCACAATTTCCAAAAAAGGGGCGCGGAACTTGCTTTCGGTGAGAGAGGAGCAAATGTCCCTAGTTGCACCCGCCTTAAATCCGCCACTGGATCGTTAGGGTGCCCCCTTTTCTATAAGGAGTTTCAACAAACATCAGTTAAACGGCTAGTTTCGGAAACCATTAATCGGTTCATAAGAATTTGCTGAAAAGTGCGGTTGATGACAAATCACCTGTACATTTCTGGATAGATTTTGGTCTTCTTTGTCCACCAAAATAATTGGCAAGTGGTGAGATTTTCTGCTGTTGAGAAGGGTGATGTAAAATTGGTGTTCATTTCTCCCAACAAGAACTTGCAAAATCATTTTAGATAATATCTTTCGATTATATTAAATCCTTCAAGCAAGATTTTGAAAGCCAGAATCATCATTCAACGCCATAACTTTTTTTGGTCTTCTTATTATGCTGTTACCACCATATACTTTTTAGTTGATCAATGAATGGACGACACTTGTAAATTTTACACCTCTCTCTTCTCCTTCTTGGTGTTGAAGTCATTTTTCTCTATAAAGGAGAACAAATTTTTTAGAATTTTCGGATTGACAGTTTGTTGGTGCTGAAGTACACTTCTTTTTTATAAGAAAAATTTTATAAGAACACAAGCCTCAAAACTGGTAAAAAGTTAAGAACAAGCTGAGGCTGAGCTTCTGCAAAATGCAATTTTGAACGACGTTTCTTCTCAAAATCGAGGATTTTTAGCGATGTGTGGGTGCTTTTTCGGTGAATATTCAAATTTGTCAGCAAATTAAGGCTGTCTCACTCACTTTGTTGGCAAATGAGGCCTGAACACCTCCTTAGAGCGAAAAAGCTAGCAATAGCACTGCTTACACCCTCTTAATTTAAGAACAAATTAAGAACAATCCAGCCTCAGATTTTTGAAAAAATTAAGAACAGTCAGCCTGTGCTTAAATTTACTGGTTCTTATAAAAAAAGAGTGTAGTTCAAAATTTCTTTCATTGCATCGTCGCATACTTTGTTTGTAGTTTTAATGAACAGGGAGCTTGAAGCAAAATTGAAATTGGAGGCCAGGGAGAACCTATTTCTTTTTTTGGAAAAAAAGTTGGGGGTATACTTTTGGCACCATCACTCATCAGCAGGCACCGCGGAGCGGGAGGATTGGGGCGGCGTTAGCCCCCTCCCCCCACTCTTTGCCAGAAATTAACCAATGAATCAATAGTCAAGACCATTTTTGTTTGGTTTTAGCCCCCCTCCACTTTTTTAGACCCCCCCCACTTTGCTCGAAGCTCAGCGGTGCCTGCTCATCAGAGGCCTCATAGATAACAGTTCTTTTAAATGTATTCTGTTGAAGCTTACGCTTTATATAGGAATTTTTGAACAACTTTCAAACGATGAAGTGGCCTGGCATAGCTGACCTTTGTGAAGGTCATGATTAATATGAATATGCAAGCTAACCTTAAGGGGGTTGTTATGTTGTAAGTGCCGATGTGGATAATCTTTGATGCAAGTGGAGTGCAGAGATGAGGTGCAATCAGAGGGAGTGCTGTGGTGTAACTAGGGCCACCGAAATGGGGGCAAGGGGGCAAATAGCCCCATGGCCTCAAGGTCTAAGGGGTCTCATATAGTAACGAATTCCATTTTAAGAATGGGATAAATCAAACTTTGCAAAAGTATGCCTAGAGTTAGTACAACGTTTGAAGCGATTGCAAGAAGTAAATTTTCTGAAATGCATCTTAAGCGAATCTAGAGGTTGTGGTCGCAAAAATCTTCTCCTCGCTCCGATCGCAAGGGACCTCCAAAACCTCTCGGCGGCCCTGGTTATCACTACCTTCAGCAAACTTACTGAATCCATTGCATTCCAAGAAACTGAATCAGACTTTCCAGAAATCTTTGTTAATTTGTCTCCATCACCGTTGACGCCCTGTTTATTCTAATTTGAATGAACATTGACTTTGATAATGAATAGGTTAAAATTATCGAATTTCCATGTTACATAATTATTTTCTTTGATGAGAGATTACTTAATGAAAAACATGAAAGAACCATAAACTTGGTCAGCATTTCCTTTAATGATTCAATGGTAAGACGCAAAGGATAGGTTTTGAATATCTTTAAGACTCACACGAGCATCGTACAGAAAACAGATTCAAAAAGATACTTCAAAGTTGAAGGTCTGGGATGAAAATTCCTATATTCGAGGACTTGGCTGTGTCGAGTCTGTTGCTACTTCACGGAAGATTAAAAATGGAGACACTGCTAAGAGATACGATACACAAGGATAATAGCATTCACATAGTTCAATTTTGACTTTAAAGTATAGAATATATTTTATTAGGTCGTTCAAGAATCATTTTTGGTCTACTTTGATAAGAAGAAAACCCAAATAAATTTATTTTCGCAGAAACAGTTTGACGTAACAACTGTGTTCATAACGGATGACATCATGATATAGTTACGTATAATCGCTTTCTCCTTCTTTGAAGAATACCACGCATTCAACACTCTGAGCCATGTCACGTCAAAATTGCTAACTAAAGACCTTGTATAGTGCAGTTTGGATTAAAATTAAAGCTTGAGATTAGGGACAAAATTGCATGAGATCGGCGTTCTGCTTTCAAAGGGGACCAAGCATTCAAGTTTCTTACTCTGTGCATCAAGCTTGACATCAAAAATTTGTTTCATAAGCCACAGTTTTCAGTAGCAAAGAGTCTATATGAAATATGTAAATGAAAATCACCCTAGAACCCTCAGCTAGGCCTCTTTCTACCCCCTGCCCTCGGCAGCCTCTATTAACAATTGCAGTTACTTTTTGAGCCCTCCTGGAAAGATGTAAGTCTGCGCCTGTGGGTCGAACTCACTTAAAAAACCTCCGCACAGCGGCTACCTCAAATCAATAGCCCAACGGCCACTTGGGAGTGCCCCAGATGCCTATTTTATCTCAATTAACTGGCAATCAGGTAGCATTTTGCAAAAAAATAAAAGAGCAATAGAAAAAGATTCGTTTCTTTTTAGAAAGTATGCATGTTTTCTAAAATAATTAGTTTTTCAATTTTCTGGCAATTGATTCCAGCCACTTTATAGCATTTTCATGCTCCCTGCTTGATACAACACAGGTATTTCGTGTCCTAATCTACCCTTACGACTTTTTTCTATTCAATGACAGTATATGATACCGTAGACCAAGACTTTGTAATATATGTAAGTAAAACAAAGGTATAAATTGCTTTTATCAACTCTCCCCCTTCTTTCGGTTAGCTTTATCTGATAAAAAGAATATAAGAAACTTTGATTCATCCGGAAGAGGGTTCAGACGTTTACTGAACTCTTACAGTAACGGCGTCTTGAACACAGCCTGTAACACTGGGGAGGTCTGGGGCCAAGGCAAAGTTCAAGCCCGTATCTAAGATGTATTCACCTTCAGCTTTTTAACGCTCTACCGAAATACAAGGGATCTTACTTTGGTTAATGCGTGGTTTTTCGTATAGTTTGGTTTGATTCACCACGACCAAAAAGCAATCGTTGATGGCCTCTAAGATTTTCAAAGGCTCTTGCGGTTTTACTTCTGGTTTTGACTGGATTTAGGTTAGGCAATAGGTACTACGAGAATAAAAATCTTTGACATGGCAGAAAAAGTCTATGGAGAAAATAGCGATTTCCAGTATTAAGGATAAATTAAGTCTTATGAAAGAGTATATCCAGGCCTCCAAACGGTTTGAATAATTCAGGGGGAAATCCTACAAATTTCCTCTCTTTTTATTTTGTGTTGGTTGATTTATAAAATCGCTTTGTAATTAAAAAAAATTGTAACTCAGGTAGATGTCAAGTGCAAGGGGGGCAGTCATGATATATTGCTCCTCCTGGCTATCCTTGAAATGTAAAATGGTATATAATTTGTTTTTAAATTTTTATGTTAAATAATAAAAAAAATAAATCAAATTTATCTTTCCTAATAAGTGCTTGTATCAAGTAGGTGGCATGAATAAATCAGTATGTACCTACTTCAGGCACCAGAGCCTCTAGGGGATCGTGTCCAACGTAGGTGCTAGCAGAGTTGAGGGGAGCAGGGAAATGGCGAGAATTCTGTTTGATGTCCTCTCTCTGATAGCGAACTCGACGTTTTAAAGTGCTCAGGGTAGGCCGCATCATGTATTTGACAAAAAATCGAAACAGTAACCAAGAGTAGTGAGCGGGTTTTAAAATCTAGAATGGTTTAAAACGAGATGAACTGCGCGATAAGAACAGGAAAGAAGAGTCTTTAAAAAAGGAATGTTTGAAGTAGCTGATTGTTGGGTGGACCAGACCTCTATGGAGGGTGAAAGTTTAGGAGACGAATTTGTTTATCTTTCAACAATCAACAAAGAATATCTCATAACCCTGTTTAGATTGCTTTATCATTTATCCTTCTGGGTATATGAAAGGTTCAGCAATTGAATTATGATGGGAATGAATGATGACTGATTTTAAAATGTGATAATGATGATTACGATCACTGATTATGATGATTGATAATGATTGATTCGATGATTGATGATGGCTATTGACGATGATGACGACTGAAGGTGATTGAGATTATTATAATTTAATTCTGAAGATTGATAACTTATTATGATGATTACAATGACTGGTTATAATGATTGATTGATTCAACGATTGATGATGGCGATTTTTGATTATGACGGTTGAAGGTGATTATGATTATGATGATGAATGTAGATTGTTATGATGATGAAAGGAGCTTATGCATAAATTAATAGCGTTTGACTTGTGGTTCATGTACTTTCTAACAACAGGCCATTAGCTTTCCAGCAACAGACCATTTTCAGCACATCAGCTTACTCACCCTTCCTTATGGACAATAGCGGGTGTAAAAAACTGCTTTTGTTTCACACGAAGAAATATAGGTACCACAAATCCTGACGTAAAAAATTTGCAAATGTAAACTTTGAGGGGGGGGGGACAAACTAAGAAGAAATACTTTTAATTAATAATTGTTAGACAGTGATAAGCGTTATAAAGATTATGTTGAAGAGTTTTGTATAAGACATGGCTTCAACTGGTTTTCGAAACTTGCCTTGCTGTGAGTTACAGTATTCTAGTTAGGGACAGAAGTTACGATACAATTTGTTATTGCAAAAATTGCTCTCTCAAGAAAAAACATGTTATAGCCTATAGACATGCCATAGCAAGTCAGTGGTGAGGCTACGGCTCAGCATCGCCAAGAGGAAGTTGGGCCGTTCGTGCCTCCGCACAAATCGCTCGTCCTAACATCAACCTCTACAAAGATAGTTAGTTACACAGAACCCCTAAAAGTTATTGATATTGGGGAGGGAATGGGCAAGAAAAACCCCTTTTCCCCAATTTGGAGCTCGAAAAGTAATTTTATTATTCCTTTCAGTGGGCTTAACTTTATGGAAAATCAATGAATGGAGAGAAAGGGGGAGTAATATAGTCACTTTGAGCTCTTCTAAAAAAACAATTCTAAGAATAAGTTTTCGGTTACGCCACTGGCGGCTATGGTTCAACTTTTGAACCTCTGTACCAAAGCAGTCTAGTGTTACTTCGTGTACTGATGAACTACATGAAAAATCCAAATATGAAGTTTCTCTTTCCTTGGTTAGTAACCTCGACAAAGAAGTCGTGTGTGTCCGGCGAAGTGTTAGGGACCACATAGCAAGTTACGGATCGGGGGTTGGGAGTGGGGGCAAAATTTGGGAGGGGAGGGGATGATGCTGAGAGGAAAACGAGACCGTAAAAAGGGGAGTATCCAGCACGGCTTTAGCCCCCCCCCCCCCCCCACATAATAATTTCCAAAATGTACTTAAAACCTACAAAAGTCGCTCTGCTCTCGGTTTTTAGCATGTTTAGTCCCCTTAAAAGTTTTAGTCCCCCAAAAATGTTTTATCCCCTCAATCTGTAATATGCTCCGCGGCTCTTGGTATCCACTATGCAGCAAATAGGGTAATGATAATAATAATTGAAGCCCAGTCTCCATTTCGGAGCAGTTACCCAACTACTTGGTATCACAAGCTTGTCTATAATTTTAGCCAGTCTCTTTATTCTTATTTCATCTCTTGGTAAGAAATTTTCATTTTTTTAAAGGGTGTTGTTGATATTTTTTAGAATTATTGAATTATTTGTAACTAAACAGGTCTTTTCCATCTTGGGTTTTTGATAAAAATTTGGGCAATCCCATAAGTGTTCAATATATTCCTCATGGGCCCCACATCTTCTGCAAAGAGAATCAGAGTACTTTCCTTTGTAGTTCGCTCTTAAGTCAACCATGTTTAGTTTTAATTTCAGCAACAACACAATAACTTCAGGGTGAAGAAACAACACAAGGAAAACCATAGAAACGAACAGTTATTAACTGTTTAACAGATACAATTAATTTTCAAAACAATTTAGTTCAAAGAGGCACTTACCGGTAGGGGTTCATGGGACAACTAATGAAGAAATATTGAGAGCCAGGTGGGAATGTGCTAGGAGACAGGCACCGCACAGCCATTGGGCTAGCAGGGGCTATAGCCCCTCCACTTTTTTGCAATAATAGGTTAGAAAACTTTTTGGAAAGTTTACTCTAACTATGCTCTAACGCAACATTGAATGGTTTATTCCTAAGTAGTAGCAAATTTTCTTGACTGGGAACTCTTTTTGTTCGTTTTCTAGTTGTTTGTTTTGATGTTTTATTATCCCCAAGCTAATTTTATCTGTCTTTATAGCTATTGATAACTATTGATCTGAACCAGATTGTTTATAAAACCCCAGTAAAAATAAGCCAGTATTTTTAAAAGGGGGCGTTTTCGGCGTTCTAGTGGGCGTGGCCTCAAAACATTTCTCTCACGCCCTTTTCAGCCCTCCCACATTTAAACTGGTGCGCGGTCCCTGCTAGGAGATAAGGGTATTTTCAAGTAAACGGTGAGCATTATCCCTCATGTTCCGACATCTTGAAGCCATGTTCAAAGCTGAGCAAAAGGCTGCTATGAAGAAATAACGCCTGGTACGAATGAGATCTACCAATACCAAATGGATATATATATATAAATAAATATGAGCTAGGATGTCACTGGATTTAGCTCTTTTGCGCACAACTGATGTCGCGATTCGCCATCACCCCAATGTTTGTGAATCGTTAAGCCTGATTTACACGAGGCGAATTTTTTCGTGCGAAGCGAATTTTTTGCCGCGAATGCGCGAAAAATATGCGCAGAAGTAGAGATTAGAAAATTCGCAGCGAATTCATTCCTACTTTTTCGCTGCGAAATTTCTCGCCTTGTAAAATAAACCAATCAGAACAGCATTGGAAAACACCTGACTTCTGTTTTGGTTTCAGATGGCCTACGTCTTTCCGCATTCTTTTTCTCAAACACTCTCGCCTTTAAAACGTCAATAAAATAGGTTGGTAATTATTCATTTCCTGTTCCTTGTACACAATCCATGTAAGTAGATTCATATCAGATCATTATTCAAACATTTGAAGTTCAAATTGACGAAAACTGGCTTGAAAGTTTCATCAAGCTTCGATGGCGACCTTTGAAAGTATTTGAAGAAGTTATCCTGGTCTTATAAATGTAAATATAAATCTCTCTTACCGAAAGATGGAATTCCCCCTTCTGAAGACGTCCTGAATAAATTTTTCTAATCCAGTATCGCTTTTTGCTGTTTTGCTCGCTTTTTGATAAATTTAAAATTTAAAGCTTTCTGATAAGAGCAGTATTCGGACAGTCGCTATATTCTTTTGTAATACTCACAGCGAATTCGCATAAAAATTTCTGCCAGTGTAAATTGAACTTCGAATTCGAGAGAAAAATTCGCAGCTAAGAAATTCGTGGCGAAAAATTCGTTTCGCGCGTAAAATTCGTCTCGCGTCAATGAAGCGTAACGGTAACGGTATGTTGTCAAAGCTACGTCTAAAAGATTTTATCTGCAAAAATGAACAAAATTATCTGCCTGCTATTTGAAAGATCCCGTTCATGGAGGTTTTAACAGTAGAAGGCTTAAAATATTACATTAAATTGCTTCTGCAAAACTGCACCACCCAAAGCTGAGAATTTCTCAAGTGAAATGAAACCATGCTGCAATAATTGTGCGTCGCGTCTAAACCACCAAGGATGTCAGTTTTTACTAAAATCCCTTTCCTTTGTGTCCATTACTAAAAATACCCATATAAAATACGTTTTGCCCCCTTATTCAGTATTCAGATATCACCAGCTCAGATCACAACGAGCTTTGCGGTAAATTGACTGCCTGGTTAAAGGGAATACAAACACAACACTTCATCCTCCTTTCTTGCATACCGTATGGCTTTGAGTCAGTTCTGATTCCAACACACCGACTTAGGCCATACCATAAGGGCACGCCTAAGCTTTTTCAAGCTCGATAAAGCTAGTTATATTACCTATTTGATTAAAACCCAGTTAGCGCTGTAGTTCTAACTCCGCAGAATTTATCATACTTTCTCCCTTTGTTTCTGTTTAAATATTGGATCGGCCATTTCTATCTTTTTCTGTTGCAAACTTTGCCAATATTATCAGAGGTGTGCAAACACTACATGAAGAATGCAAATTATCCTAATTTCTGAATTCAGCGCCAAAGAACTGGACAAACATTGGGTTATTCATGTTTGATGATAGCAGACCATCAGTCTATAACAATCCAGAATTTAGTTCGCATGATGCGTACACCATGTGATTGTTATACGGTGACTGTAAATGCCTCCTCCACACAACACTACGTGGCTAAGATGGTTCTCTCTTCCACGTGAAGTAGCCTACCTGGCCTTTGTTGACTCTGTCATTCTAAACTTTGTTCAGGATGCCTTGAAAAGACAATATCACAAAATTCTGCTACAAGTAAATCCTTGACTATTTTCACTGGTTCCCTGCGATAAGGACAGCGATTTCTTTGTCACATCTCGCTTTTCAAGGGAAATAATAACACGAATAAGGGGCGTTTTCCAGAAGCAAGACAGACTGCATGTGTGCGATGAGACAGAACACAAATGGCGAACACTGGCAGTGACGAAAGTTGACTTGCATATTATTTTGTGCACATTGAACTGTGATGTTAACGTACTCTGGATACAGCCTGAAATCTTCTTTGATTCGTAAAGATTGTTTATCAGCAAATATACAGCAGCAACTGACTTCAAATAACTTGCAATTCAAGGATTTACCTTCTTGTAACGTAAATAAAATCATTCCAGCCAGTCCTTAAAAATGCTTCAAAAAGAAAATCGAAGAAATTTCTTTTTTGGGTTCATCATTTTCGGACAACCTAAACCTAACATCAAAACTATCCGAATAAATCGAAAAACAAAGTCGCATAAAACCCTAAATTTTTTGTCTTTATGAACTTCCCTAAAGAACCTCACATCAAAAAGGGATTTCTTCTACAATGGTCGCCAAAAGCAGTTGGAACACAGAGATTGCAATCGTAATAAATGATTATTTTTCAGTCCATTTCCCTATTTCAAGTAGACAGATCCTCCACCAGACCTCCTCACCCTCCCAAATGTTGGGAAGGAAGATGAGCATGTCGCTAAACATCGGTTACATAATCTCGGTCCAAACTACATTTGCTGTCTATTTCTAGTCGGAGTACAACATTGTATAGGGAAGGGGTGGGGGGACGTTGTGTAGTTTGGCAGGCATTGTATGTACATGCGAGGCATTAAACACCAGGGCCATTTCGCATCAACTAGAAAAGCAATTGCCCTGCCAACCACTGTTTTATTTCTTCAAAAACAAACTATGCTTTCTTTCAGACCCCGGCATTAGAAAACGTTATACTACACCATCAATTGCACTTTAATCTTTAAAATCCCAATCCCCTTCCATTTTACAAAAATGAATAACCCCATATCAATTTCAACTCAACTTGGCTATATGATATCCCGAACTCTATCTGCGAGGTATTCTTCGCAGGGGGAAGGGGTATTGTCATTGCCCAAATAGAGGATCACTGTCAAACTGCACCACCAACTCTTCAAATATTAAGACGAATCTGAATTTCAGATTTCCCGCGCTGCGTCTCGTCAACTGGCGCTTGATTGATGCATGCGGATTGCTAAAACGGTTGGAAAGGCAAGTTGACCGCGTAAAAACGCGGGTAGATGGGCAAAATCTTTCAGCTACCTACGTCCCTAAAAGCAGAAATCTTGACACACAAACACAAATCAAGGTATTTGTTAAAAAAACAGAATCCACTTCCTTCCACAATATTGGCAAATCATTTCCAAACCAAAGCTTACAGTCCCATCGCCAATTTCCCACCAAATATCGATTTGATATCTAGTCTCCAAATAAACTAAACCAACAAATTAATAATAGTGATAATAATAATGACATACAGAGTTTATCAAATACATCTTAAGTAGTTATTTACCAGTTGCTATGATATTTTGCTACTTGTTTAAGCATCTTAAGTTGTTACGTAATGCAGCACATACTCAATTGTGATTGGTTGAGTATGGAGGTGGCATCTCTTTTGGCATCTTCATTGCCTCTTCGTAGTTTGGCAGTTCAGGCTACGGGAAAAAATCCTTACATAAGATTTGAATTCGTACGCGCAGTAGCATAATGCAGGAGGCGCAGAGCCACCAACGGTCCTTAGCAACATCGAGTTCGCCGAGTTCGTGACGCCATTATGGAATTCTATTGTTCGATAACTAGTTCAAAGCAGCGAGGAATTCATGGTGGATAAAAGCTGCTTTCCATTATTTTTTCGTAAAACTTCTTTAGAGTAGAGAAAAATACTTTTAGAATGAAAAACTGAATTTCATAGATTGACAATAGGCATTTTTTGAGCTACAGATAAACTTGGAGGACTCGATAGTAAAGGCCGCCATTGGACTTCGCAGATTGACCTACATTGTTTTGATTTGGTCTTGGCCTATGACGTAGAAGCGCCTTCAGTGCGAAGCGGCCTTGCTGCTATAATTTACCGATTGAGGTCATTCGTTCTCCAAATGGTCGCTACAATTTAATTTGCTCTGCTTGGCAGCAAAATGTCAAGCAATGTAATGTAAAAAGTCGAGAGCATATGACCGGCACTTAACTTCAAGACGTGCAAAAATGCGGAAAATTCGAAAGTACGACAGTTACCTGTTTTATCAGTTATCTGTTTCGGGTGCACTTACCTTGTCACAAGATTGAATAAGGTTTATAAACAGATATGTGGACATTCAGTATCGTTATCAAGATTTTAAGACGCATGCTTATATTAGTGACAAATTCTCAAGTGAAACCGTAGAATGTTCCGTTATTTTAATCAAAAAATTAAATATAAAATTGTAAAAAACACTTTGACATAATTTCAAAAAGTGCCTCCGTTGTAATGCCAGAAATTAAAAGTGTGCCTCCGACCGGCGGTGGCGTGGTCGCGCACATTTTCCAGCCCTGATTGCCTACGCGTAAGATGGTCCTTTTATATGCGGTGGTGGATTACTAATGAGAGAACCATTTACGGGAATTGGTGCATTAGTAGCATTTCTTCCGCTCCATCTAAGGCCCTCACAAAAAACCTCCAGAGAAAGAACAAATCTACTAGTTCGCACTTGTTGTTGTGGGATTTTCATAAGGTATTGAATCTGGAATTGTTCTTACAATACTTGTCCAAATTACTTGGTAAAACCGACCAATTCGCGATTAATTTATTTGTTTTTCGTCCCCCAAATAAAATTACTTTCGCACTTCTTCACCCCATAACAATGTTGATATTTGAGGGAAATATCAGACAAGCCGCACGAAAAAAGTACGTTTGAAAAGAGATATTAGAGTTGCAGGGCTTTTGGCATGCATTGTGCAAACTGTGACGCGCAAAGCAACAAAATCTTTGAACCGGCCAGCATACATACGTCCGTGAAAAGATACATTCTTTGTAATACACGGCAAATAGAGGACTACATGCATTCTCGGAAACAATGACAACAAACGCACACGAGTCGATAACATCTGTCGATGATCTGTAAATGTCAATCATAGGGATTGCTAATATAAGCATGGGCGAAAATTCAGAATTCATATGATTTACAAGGAAAAGTACCTGCTCGTGAAAGACAACTCTGATAAAATAACTCACCATATCAAGCATACTTGGATAAAAATCTATTTGAGAACGACGCTCAATTTGGCGCTTGACAAAATTGTAACACTCCCAGACACATGACATCAAATACACCTGAAATTTTAAATAGAACGGTGATTGAGTGAATGAAGCTGATTATTCTATAAGCATGCAAAGATACTCTTTTTAAAGCAGGTAATAATATTACATTATTCTCTCTCACTGTGAGGGTCTTGATGGAGGTTCTTTATCCGAGTTATTCGAAAGGAAAGTTCCTTTTACCAGTATGCAGTGTTCAAACCTCTTGGCAGCAAGGTGCAAACTCCAAACATTCAATACAAGTCCCAGAATTAATTTCCCAGTCAAATCCGCCTAAAATTTCAATTCCCACATCCGAAGTAATAAAACCAAATTTCCACTCGTTACCCTTATTTGACTCTGTAATTTATTGCAGCGAAAGGTGATTTATTGCAGCATTGAAATTTATTGTGCATTAATACGCTGGTTCAACGATTGTTCCATTGCAGTGATTATATGTAGATTACATAATAATAATGCAAGACCACGTGGTTCCTTGAGTGCTGAAGAAATATTGCTAAAAGGTGGTTTGAGCAAGGATCGCAGAGCAAATTCAAAAATGGGGGGCTAAAACGTTTGAGGGGGCTAAACATGCTAAAAATCAAGAGCAGGGCGGTTGTTGTATGGTTTTAAGTACATTTTGGAAATTATTGGGTGGGGGCTAAAGCCCCCATAGACCCCTGCACCCATTCCCTTTCCAGCAGTCTCTGGGTTTGAGGGGGACAAACAGTGGATTGTGCTTAGTTTTGAATATAAACTTGAAGTTAGAATAGAGAGGAGGACACACAAAAAATAAAGATGGTCCAAATATATTGAAAATAGGAAAAAAGATTTTCATGAAAGGAAGGGGGGGGGGATAAGAGCCAGCATAACATGTTCGTTTAGTTTAGTGAAAGAATTCAACCTTTCTAAAACCAAGCAAAATACTTTTTTTAAAGATGCTTTCTCCTGTCCAAAACAGAAGCAACGGTTGTCAACATGTCTATGAAAAATTTACAATGAAAAAAGTTATAATGGGAGACTAAATTGCCAGAATAATAATATTAAAAGAAAATTAGTACCAAATTGATTGGTGCTCATTACCTACCTTGAAAAGCATCACCAAAAGGCAAGTGAAAACCAAGGCAAACATAAAGGAGTGAACTGACATGCGGGAGACTTCATTTTTGTACAAGAAGGAGGGCTAAAGAGAAAAAATATGCCAAAATACGATACTAAATACTCTTTTGGTAATACAAAATTTGAAATAGCTTTGAAAAAACAAATTTTCAACATATCTTAAAATACAACTCATTAAACATAATAGCAAGGTTTTAACGCATCTTTGCCTTACTTCTCAGTGGGCCTAACCATTGATGTAACCTAAGCCCTATAGATGAGGTAAAAGCTCTTTGGGTATAGAAAATATTGTCCCAATAGAAAAGTTTTTTTATCTGACAATATTTGACAGCTATACCAGAGTTTACTAATTTCTGAAATTAGCAGTAATACACACTGAAGTAATACAACCTTATTTGTCTTAAAGTTCATCAACAAGAAATGATGTGCAACCAGAAAACAATTAATGATGAATTAAGAAATGTAATGCCTACGATTAAGATAACCTTTCCAATATCTAGGTAAGTATAATAGCAAGATACATACACAATTCTCAAGTTTTATTTTCAGAGCAGGTCCGTATGTAATGGCACCAGCTGCCCCAAGTATGAACAAAACAACATCAAACACTTGAATGGCAAAGAATGGCAAGATGAGGCCAGGTTTACGCTGATAAGAGAAAGGTTGTTACATTTCATTGGCATATTCTGACTAACGCAGCTGAATTTCTGCAGAGCAAACTGTATTTCCAACGAGCTAAGCTCCATATACAATCCTCAGAGTCTCATTATTTTCTAGGACTTTTGTAAGAAAACATCAGTATTTGAAAAAATATTATATATTTTATATATAAGACGGTATTTATACTATTTAATCTTGTTTGCTTCTAGCAATAAAAATGAAAAAAGCACTCAAAATTCAGACACTTTTCCTAAGAAGATTTCAAAACTGCATTCTGAATCTCCTATCATCAAACAGCATGCATAATATTAAGTTATACTTGAATAGAATAACATATATATTGCATCAATGAAACAGACTTACCATCAAAGCACCATAAATCAACAAGACTGTGATGAGGAAAGAGAAGAAGGCAAGGCTCATCCCAACAAAATTATCTCCTAAAAATGTAAAAAAACATCTTTAAAGTTCAAATAAATACTTCAAAATTAATATATATATATACTTAGTGCATCAAATATTTTAATCATTATCTTGCTATAATATATAAGCGTTTGGCAGGAAATTAGCTGATAGAAGATTTCATGAAAATTTAACCCTTGTTACAATAAGTATATAAATTTTTACCGTGCAAGCATAAGCGGCAGAAAATAATTCCCTGTGCACAAAAAATACTTTGCACTCTGGTGTACAGAGTAACTCTTCCCTAAGAGCAATTAACAGGGAACTTGGAAATTACAATTTTAATGGACAAAATGTTGATAGGCCTGTCTGTCACCATCTGAATATTACAATGATAACAAGTCCTTCACAATAAAGTAGGCTTAAAATAAGGTTACTTTGCATGCTATACAGGGATGCTGGAGCGACCAAGGGGCAAGGGGGGGCAGTCTTGAGTAAAAGGGCATTTGAATATTAATACCCAGCTACCAAGAATTCTTTCTTAACCATCATTTTGTTTCGATCTTCTGCCGATATCTTAAAAATCAGATAATTTTGGCATAAGATATTTCTTTACAAGTTTTGAGAAACGTCCTCATAAATAGAGCAGGATATCTTATTAATATCTTTGATATACAAAAGGCCGGCATCAAGAGCAATGAAAAGGGCACTTTAGCCCCCTCGCCCCTCCTATAAAAAGGCAACAGGGGCAGTTGACCCCCCTACCCCCCCCGGCGTCCCTGATGCTATATATACAATATTATAGAATATAACTAAGAATTTAAGTAAAATTATTTATAATGAGCTATTCTTAATTGTTAACATTCTCAATATTTTTTCTAGTACAATTTCACTTAAATTTCACTATCTATATTCAAATAAGGGTATCAAATAAGGATAAAACAAAATGATGTGCTAAGTGTCCTGGAAAATTGCAGTGAAATAGAGCAGATAAAATTCTGAAGATTCATTACCTTCCATTCTGTGAGAACCAAACTCCGCATATTCATCTCTGTACACCTTAGGATGAGCCATGACTTGGGAGGCAATGATGAAGCTGGCTGAATGGAATACCTGTTGATTATAAAAAAGAAGCAATACAGAGTCAATTCAACAAGGCTTCAATTTGGAGATTTACAAAGGTCAGCATAGTTTATTCTTTACTAAAAAAGATTACTGTATGCAGAAAGAAATTCAACAGTCAAAACAGGGTTACATTGTTAACTTTTCATTAAATGGATTTCACAGTTGGTGGACAAGCAACTCTGTCAAGTTTAAGTGACCTTAGAATACACTTGTAAAGCTAAGGTTTTTAACATAAGTCTGGAATGTTATAAGAAAATTGAGAATAATTCTGTGTTTAAATGTTGTCTTTGTAAGTTGTTTTTGAAACAAAAAAATAACATTTTAAGGAACATAAGTCAATAAGAACAAAAGCAATACAGCAATACATCATTAAATGAACTACAAAGATACTGAAAAATATTTCCGAGAACAGGAATTTCTTCTAAGAAAAGTAAATTTTGCTAAGCATAAATACCATAGAAATTTAGTATATATTACACGGAATTTGAATATTATCTTGGCCTTTATTTAATTGCCATTTTAAACTTTATAGTTTTGAAATATATTTTGTTTCTTCAATTTTACATTTCATTGAAAAATTCAGGAACTACCGAATCATCTACTGAAAGCAGTACTGCATGGCAATAAAAAAAGTTCAAGGAACCGCGCAGCACCCCATAACGGGAAATTGAATTTCAGAACTCGACCGTCACGAAAAATAACCAGATGCCATTTTTATACAAAGTGAAATAGATCAACCACATTAATTGAGATCAATGTCTATTTAGGGATCCAGTAATTTAAGCCCTTGAATAAAATTATTAGCATTAATTCATTCTATGACCTTTCCAGAAAAGACTAGCGGAAGATGCCAAGTTACATCACAACCATCGTCGGAGTTTCGAGTTGCCACATCGAATTCAAAACAGTGTTTTTCGATGATTTTCCTCGCTCACTGACTATTCCATCGAGCAAAATTTTGTTAAAAAGAATTCAAAATCTATTTTAACGACAATATAAAAATATCGTATTCCATCTTTATCAGAATTTCAACATTATTATCGAAGAACTTTTTGTGTTGCCATGACTTACCAAATTGAATAGGCCAATGAGAATGGTCCCGATTCGAACATCCAAACAGCAGCAGCATGGTCTTGGAGCTGCTTCTGGCTCTCGCAGCCGATCAAGAACGATTGGCTCGTCCTCTTTCATCATATCTACTGGTTCGTAGACGTAACGGGGTCTTTAAAACTTCTAATTTTCAACAGCTGTTCAACAATTCTTGTAAACAACCCTTCCCGTTCCAAAAGTTTTCTGATCTAACTCGTTCCCAGGCCTTTTAACAATCCCATAATGCAAATGTTACATCGTAATTCCTCCACAGCAAAACAGCCATCAACTCATCAACGTAACGTCACTTAGCTCAACGATAGGCGCAGACCTGGGGGGGGGCTCCAGGGCTCGAGCCCCTCCTGACCAAAATTTGGGGGGCTCAGCCCCGCTGGAAAATAAGGAAGTTGGCTATCGAATTGCTAGATTAATTTTTCATGTTCTTGGTTTCACCCATAAAAACCATCTCAAGGGATTTAATCTAGATCAAATAATAAACAAAATGAACGGCGTACAACAGCCATTCTTAACCTCTGGCCTGCGGACCAACTCCGGCCCTCGACAAGATTTTATACGGCCCACCGAATACTTTTACCTCTCAAATGCTTCTGGCTTACACTTTAAAAAATTGGAATTCGATTTAGTTTTGTATTTTACACGTTTTTTATAAGAAACCTGGCTTGGCTCCTTAATTTTTCGTAATTTTAAAGTTTCTTAATTTTTCACCAGTTTCTAGTACTAAAAGTTTCTTAAAAGTTTCTTATTTTTAGATAAGCATTTAGCATCAAATTTTGCGCTTTCACTCGCATATTAATTGTATTAAAATTTATAACACAACAGTAAGATTTGATAACGTATCTCTTGTTCATTATTCTTATGGAAACAGAGGTACTTTTAATCGAGACACCCGGTACAGTGTGCTTAAATTGTTGTAATACGGGAACAGCCTATAAAGCGATAATAATACTTAAAATTTTATGCCATTAGGCCCAAGGATAAACGTCAATTATTGAGCAAAATCATGTCTACTTCATTTATACAGTCTTCGCTTTGCTCTTCAAACAGGACACGGCATTCTTTAGTTTTGAATTAAACCATCTGTTGGCAAATTTAAGTCAAGCAAAATGGATTGTTGACCTATTATTTTCCGGCTCAGAAAGTCATCTTATTTTTTTCGGAGTTTCTTAAAAATATTGATTGAGTTCTAAAAGTTTCTTAAATTTTTGGGGCTCTAGTGCTAGGTTTCTTAAAAACCGGTTTCTTATAAAAAGAACGTGTATTCTTCTCAGTTACCTTTGAATGCTTTAATTTGAACGCTTTATAGCGTAATATTTCACTGCTTTGACAGAGTTTAAAGAGTAAAAGAAACTTAAGACATGATTTCCAAACACAACTATCATTTATTTCAACTGGGCGTTGACATACACAGCATGGTCTCACCTCTTCCTCCCCTTCTGAGTTTTCTTTAGTTCATGTAGGTAGTTCATGTTCATGCTTTGTAGTGTGTGGGGCAGCATTTGTTTTTATTTATTTTTCTTTTCTTTTTCTTTCTTATTTTACTTTCATTCAAATGCAAGAAATATGATTATTCGCAGCTATGCTAAGTGTTATCATACAGGGTTCCCTTACGGATAATGTCACGTGACAATTGCATCATTGTGCTGTGATTGCATCAGCGCTGTAAATATGTTTTTTTGCATTACGTAATTATTACCTCAAGGTTCTGCTAAGGGTATACAAAGGGTTGTTTTATAAGTTAGGTTTAGTCTTGTCGAAACTTTTGCCGTACTGCTAGAAGCTCTGTTGCTAGTTTTTTTGTGCCTGTTAAAGCCGTGCCGTTATTTGTCGAACTTGTTGTTTTCAGTCGTTAGTCGAATTATTGCCGTAAAAAAAAGAATTTTGATTTTATCCGCCGCTGCCGTATTTTTGAGCATTTCTGCCTACAACGAACTCATGTTGATAAAACCCACTTTTAAGTGGTTTTACATAAGTAAGGTTTTTCTAAAGCTTTGCAAGACCCTTCATTTTTCATATCAAAATTAAAAATAGCAAAAAACTTTGGAACCTAGTTATAAAAAATTTCAAGAATATTGCCTTGGATTTTCTCCTGTTAAAATTTATGTTAGATGCTGTTTCTGGTCATACCTGGATCTACATAACCTAAAATTTTTGACGCCAACCATGGTGGCGACCTTAAATTAGGCAAATCCACAATCATCGCATTTTAGTCTCTCTTCAAAATACGATTCGCAGTTCAAGGGTCCTGGGTTTGACTTAAGCGCATCAAGTCGAACCAACACAGATAAATATCCTCCTTATCTAAAAATAACACAGTAGGGGCAAAACAACGACCATGTTATTGTGAAAACTCACTGGCCCCCGAAAAAAATCCATATGTTTTTCTGTTTTTCTAATTTTTGAGTAATTTTTGCAAAATAGGCCCCCATCCACGAATAAGCTCTTATGGGCTGAGGTATTGCCCCGACAGATATAGGTCTTTCCCTATACATTTGCATTTTTAAGCATTTTGACCAGCCTCGAATAGAGGAAGAAAATTTAGGTAATAGTAAGAAATTTTGAAATAAATAGGATGAAATAAAATTCTATTTCACTCCATCAGACTCTCATCGTCGTGTTGCTTTGTTCCTGGCTATTACCTTCGTATTACGCATTGCAACATTCATCGAATCCGGTGGACAGCATATCTTGCGTTTCTTCCTTCTTGTACATTTTAACTTGGAAGAAAATTTACCCTTGTGTCACGGAATGTTACTCAGAGTCGTGGCATTGACATAATTGTATGCCATGTGATTCGAAATATATGTAGTCACATGGCAAGAAGGCACGTTCAGTTTTGGTCGACAAATGAAATTGTCGTCTCTTTTCTAAAATGTTCTTAAGTCCTTTCAACAAAAGATTCAGCAAAGAGAAGGGAAATATTCCCCGACACCTGGCAATATTTTTGGCTGTTGCTAAATAAGCCCCCATCTTCGAATAAGCCCCCCCCCCCATTGTATACCTATGTAAGTTTGTTGATAAAGAAAACTTACGATTGTCATACAGGACAGCTCTCATTCCTAAAGATGAGGTTAAATATTTTTCCTAAGGTCGAGTTTCAAAAGGAATATGAAATGAGATTATATGACAAAGATTGTATTTCCACCAAAATAAGTATCTTAAAGAGCCAAAACCGATGCAACGTACTTCAAAAGATTGTGAGTTGGTTGGCACTGAATTGTGCTGATGGTCACAGTGCAAGCAAGTGTCGAAACATTAGACCGAAATATTGACGATGTTACGACTTGATTTTAACTAACTTGATAATAAATAACACCAAAATAGGTAGTAAAATAATAGTTGCAAAATGATCGCGTTAAGTGTGAAAATCAGTGTTGTTAACTTCGGGAGCCACTGAAATGCCCTAGTCCACGCTCAAAAATCACAGAAGTTCCCCTTATTTTCAAAACAGTTTATCATTCTTAGTTTTCACGTTCACTTTTTGCACATATTTATTATTCTTGATGGAGCCATTAAACTTAGATGCATTTTTTCGAAAAGCGGACTCCCTAATCTCGGTGGAGACATGATATCATTTCACATTGAAAGTATTTTACTTGTATTTCGGGATACTACTTAAGGTTTCCATTTCAAAACCAGACAGAAATAAAACCAAGGTTAACCTCATCCAATAAAACTCAGGCCGAGGATGGAACCCTTGCAAAGCGGGGTGCAAGAGTAACTCCGTCAAGTTTTTGCGAAAGAGAAAATGTTGCTAAAGACACAAGCCCTTGACCCTCTATCAAATCAAGAAGTGTAATCGTCCTTTACACAAGGTCTTTTAAAAGTAGTCTCGTCATAATATACATTTATGTTGGGACTTTTTCAAAGAAACACCAGATGTTAAAGAGATTTAATGAACACTTCGAAAATAAATAGTACATTTCGTCTATTCAACCGAGTTATGATGCTCTTCACATGTCCGTGCTCCATACCATCTGAAAACAAAAGAAATTCAATGACTGTGACGAAAATACACGAAACTGAATTTCAACAGCATCTATGCACAAAAGTAATACATATTCATTTTCAACTATTCTTTTTTTAGAAAACTCTTCTCAGCTCTGTATCAGTAGCGGACACTTGGGGGGCGAGGGGAGGGGGCGACCGCCCCCCAATACTTTAAAGGACAATGGTCTTTTGTTCTAGAGCAATGGGACATGTGACGTCATCTTATTAAAACAATAGGCTTGCCCCCCAATATTTGATCAAGTGTCCGCCTCTGCTCTGTATACATCTGAGAAAGAAATAACAAAGGCAGATCTTAGGTGCCCCCCAATATTTCGGAAGACAACAGTCTTTGTTCTAAAACGATGTTAATATGTGATGTCATCTTAGCAAAGCAATAGGCTTGCCCTCCCCCCAATATCTGACCAAGTGGTGTCCGCTCCTGCCTAGTAAGAGGCTTGTAACACTGAGGAAAAACATTTTGGTTTTTGACTTATTTACGCTACGTCTCAACAGCTGTGCTTTCAAAATGATGTAATGGCTTTGCGTAAAATGATGTTTCCGGATGATTGCATGGGTTTTATATGTTTCGAAACCAAAAAAGACGATTGGCAATAATTACCGCAAACGGTTCTTGGACTTGGTGGGCGGGTGGCGCAAGCCTCTTTGCCATATTCAGCATCAGATGCTGTGTCTTCTGAACTGTCGACTTCGTTTTCTCTATAACTTGTTGTTGGACCGAGGCTGCTTGGGTACCCATGACAACATGGCCCTATCAAGAAATAAACAGGCTTTGTAAAAACAACAGTTGACATGAAGACATTGAATAAACGCTTTTGGTGTACAGAACAGAAAGATTCTAAGTTGCCACTCAGAGTTACACGCTTAATGCGATCAAGAAGCAAAAAGCGGGTACAGGACTGCCTATTCGGCATCGAGTAATCTATGACATAACGGTAAAACAGTAATTTTCATTATACTGGATAAACAATATCAAAAGCACTATTATCCACTATATCAATGCTTCTTCCTCCGTTTCTTCCTCACCAAAGTCTGTCGAAAATCAGTTGTTTTTTCGACAAAGGTGCGATAGCGAAGCTAAATCTACATCTATTATACAATTTTGCATATTCCCTCTCTAAAAGTTAGACATCACCAATAGTAAACACCCTCGTACACAGAAGGTATTTAATTTCTACCCAGCAACATTTCAGGTTTACTAATTATTCGTTTCTGACTTTCTGCCAACATTTTTCAGTTCCTTGTTATCAACGTATTTTTCTGCACCAGAAATGCTGTGTTTTTTTTATACTGCTCTGTTTATATTTGGTAACTTAAAACCCGAGACTGGAATAACATCTAGCGGATAATAACGTGTCACCAGGTTCTTGCTGCCACAGAATACTTGTCACATCTAAATAAAAATCATAAATACATTACATTGTTAACATTGTACATTCACTGTTTACAGCCGATGTTGTCTAGTAACGCCTTGCAAAGCCAGGTATTTAAAAAGTAAAATCTCAGAGCATAACAATCACACATATTTTCCAACTCATAACCTACCTCTTTTGAATCGATTTTAGCATCAAGCGTAGCATTTCGAATCAAATTTACAATCCATTTTTCGGCGTCTTCTGGTGTCATGTTAAGCTTCTCTGCAAGCATACTGTAAACGATGTAAACATTGAGCATTAAAATAGGCCTTTCCAAAGTGAACCTTGAGAGCTACAGTGATGTCTACGATGACTGACAGTTACGGATGCAGAGTCAGTGAAAAGAATTAACCCATTTGGAATGAAATGCTACCGAAAGATCATTTAAATACTGTACATGGCACAGAAAAACGGGACTGTTATTGATTAGCTATCCAAAACCGTAACAGGAAAGAAACACTACATTCTGAAAATAAACAAACGTGGTTTAAATTGTTTGGCTATGTCACATGCCACGGTAAAGAATTAGATTTAAGGCCTGGCCAAACGAATAAAACATTCGTAAAACATCGTAAAACATCGTTAAACATGGTGGCCAAACGAATAAAGCATGTTTTATGCAACAATGTTGGATGATGTTTAACGCCGATGTTTTATTCGTTTGGCCAGGGCTTTACCAAAGACGATAATTCACGGAAATGTACAAGGAACAGGCCATAAAACGCCCAAATAAGAACTGGCTTGACAACAAAAAATGGATTAGAAAATTGAATAAATGATGCAACAAGAACGGCACAAATTGTGGAGAGACCTAGTTGTATGAAAAAGATTGCAACTACGGCTGCACGGCTACGGATAACGGCAGAATAAACTCACAATGAAATGCACAAGAACATGAGTTGTTTAAAAGTTGCAGTTAGGCAGTTTAAAACATAAGAGTACCAACTTATTTGAACTACTCCCGTTTGGTTTTAAACAAATATTCAATAGTAAAGTAATTATGTGTAACTCTTGGGTAATTCAGTCAATTACTCTTGGGTATTAAATATTCAATTGCGGGTAATTTATCAGTGTCGTCGCAGTTGCCCTCCAGTTTGAGCATCATGGTTTTGATTGTGTCCTTGTCACTTATAACGATGATTTTACAGCAATTCAAGTTTAGGGCAATAATTAATATCTTTAAATAATATGTCAACAAATTGGGAAGAGAACCAACAGTAAAATTTAGTTTTGCAACGAGCAAATATAGTAGATTATGGACACGTAGTTCTTCAAAAGAAACTTTGTAGAAAATATGCAGTTTGGCAACTGATGAGATTTTTTTAGACATGAATTAAATTCTGCCTAACTAAACTACGTGCCTGGTGAGACTATTGAATAATTAAGTGCCAGAACAAAAGAATTGATACAACAAATCCAGTGAAATAATCAAAGTATTACGCAATAAAATTGACAGAAAGTGAATGAATGGTTTACTAACATACCTAATACTGATACACTGATGAATACGGCAAAATGTCTCAAAGATGAAGAGACGGGCATTTTCAATGAAATCATCACGACATGCGATCAAGAAGAAATCATTTACAAGAACCTGCAAAATATTCAAGAAAAAACTGTTTTCAACTAACGAATGTCATCATACATAGAGTTCATATTATCAAAAGCACTGTCATTCAACCGTTCACCTTAAAAATTGGCTCTATGGCGTATCTATAACTGAGAAATTGCGGATAACTACTTCCATGTTGCCAATTGGACAGTGTAACAATGCCCATTGTATAATGCAGCCAATGGGAATTTACGTTGTCACCTGAGTTTATTAAGATATACTGCTTTTTGATTTGGCGCTGCGGCAACGTCATTCTGATATCAATCGTTATGCACTGGCAAAGTAGGTTATGTGCTAACCATCTGACGTAGGTACAACGTCAGCTTTGAAATTATAGCATGGGTGACAAAAATTAACACATCCGTGAAGTGCCTAGCATCTATAGACGATTACAATGTAATTATTTGGCTTAATCCATTAGTTATTCTTTTTCAAACTCCCTTTTTTGATAATTTAAGACACAAGCAGACACGATTCAGTATCAGTTACAGACTCTTGAAAATGATCTATCAATTTTCTTTAAGAAGGGCCTAACTTCAGGGGGTAAACTAAGCCTGATTTTAAACGGGGGCGTGCCATTTTGGTTCAAAATTTGGACCCATAATTCCGCAAATGTCTGAAAAAATGTCACCCATAATTCTGCAAACATGATGAAAACTATACCCATAATTCCGCAAAGCAAATAAAATTTTTAAAGCACATAAAAATCATTAAACAAATTTTGCATGTCCTTTGCCCCAAAATATCAATATAACACATATTTCATACGTTTATTTCTAACTGGACATTCATTCTGTTAATGCTAAATCTCCCTCCTAATAATTTTGCGATATTTTCACAAAATGGTACCCATATTTCTGCATGTTACTTCAAATGGTACCCATAGTTCCGCACATATTTCAAAAACTGATACCGATAATTCTGCACTTTTCAGAAAAAAGGTAACTCTAAATAATTGCACGTCCCCATACCTTCAAACATGTTAAGGTACCCCCCCCCCCAGGGCCTAACCCAGCCTTAAAAAGGGCGTGGGCCAATAACATCTTTGAATATGGCGCGTGACTCACAACTACTGTTACATTTACTGCTTTCAATAGTACTGCATCAAAATGTCGCCCTATTTTCCTTTAACTAAGAAAATACTCTTAAGATATGGACAATTATTGTCAAGTAAATTTGCTGCCTTCATCCTTCCATCGTTTCAATTTTGACATACTTTTATGAAAAAGCATTTGCGAGAAACGAGCAAATTGCAAAAAACAAATGTTCCGACTGAAATGGCAGGTTTTACCCGAAAAAGCCCGATGGCAACCAGCAGGGAAATGTATGAATAAGTTTGAAAAATTTGTAGCTATTAGAATAAACATGCTACAAAATGAGGAAAATTCACAGAAGTTTACAACTCCGGTCCTTTGACAGTTGAGATCCTAACTCAGTTGGTATTAACACATTGTCTACTAACTCAAATAAGCAGATGATTATAAACCAAGGTCCTATGCAATGACGTAAGCAATAAACAAAGCTCAAACCTGTTCGCATTCTCGAAGTTTTTTCTGTGCACCGTCAAAATCGAAGTTGACATACAAGCATTCGATGAACTCTGTGATGGGATCCCGGTATGTGTACGACTCTTGCTGGATGACTTTCACGAGGTCCTTCAACAGCTGTCTTCTGTTTTTGCTTGTAATAACAGCCGTGGTCAAATAACGTAAAATATGTGGACAAGTGGTTTGCAGAGCATTGAGGTATCTGTAGAGAAAATAGCAGAGACAGTCCATAAGAAATTCTAATATGTAACATACCAGGTGTGCCAGTATCCTAATTTGCAAGGATGGCTTAGCGATTAAGGTCACGGACTACATATCTAAGGGTCGGGGAACGTGTGTCTTACATGAACAAACTTTTATTTACAGTGAGGGTGTCCAGCCTCCTGGAAATCCAGGAACCACGAGGTGTGGTCGCATCAAAAGGAAGGAACAGGGTCCTGCTCGATAAGCATAACTTTCCGTGTCCGAAAACTACCGTTAAATGCCAGGCAGAAAAAAACACAAATACAAAAATACAAAATGTAATGAAACGTAGAGCCTAGGTACACTATTGCATGGGTTTTTACCAAAATTCCGTAGGACATTAAATATCAGGTGGCATTTGTAAGACTGCAAGGCTTTCAACTTCCCAAAAATTCCTACAACTTCCTTTGTGTTGAATTTGCTTGATTCATTCTTAATAAAATTCGTTCAACATCTATGCCCAGAGGGTCAACAACAAAGGGATGCAAAGAGGGTTTTTAAAAAATTTCCAATTTACACTTTAACTTAATACAGTTAGGGCAATATCAGAGAGCTCGATTGTCACTTCAAATATCGATTAAATTCAGCGAGGTGGAAAGATGATGTCTCAACCTATACGATTCAAGAGTTCTGCAGCCATGAAATGGAATAGTCGCAATGTACAATGTTGATATTAAGGTAGATTGCACTCCTATTAAAACACAGTGTTTTACGAGCACAGCATTCCGAAATCCGTCGATTCTCAAGCGAAATTTGACTGTGAAATTTATCTTAAACTATTCATAAGATAAAATCTCCAAATAGTTTACGTGAAATGGCTCTTATAAGTCTCGAGATGATAGGTTTAGAAAAATCCTTGAGCAATGTCGTCACAAAAGTTTTTCTTTTTAAATTTGGATCCCTTTGCCTGGAAGATAATTATATCTCTTAATGTGCCAAATCAGTTACGAATGGGCTGAGAAATGGCCACATGAGCACAGGCTTCAAGCGTCAAATCACTGTAATTTTGTCTCTGTTCACAACATAATGAACTGAGCTAAAATAACAGTAATCCGTTAGCAAACTTCAAATCTTTGTCTGGCCAAACCCCAACCAATTTTGCCACATTAAACTGATTGTTTACATTTAGTAGTATTCTATGGTGTTCTTTTTGGAAATGTGGTAAAATTTCAAAAAATCTAAATATTGATTTTTCTAACAAATCAGAATTGGATGAAAATGTTTATGATACACCTTCTCTCATTACATTATAAATGATCTTACTGTGGTTGGTAAAGGAACATTTCGATAAGTTTATCTCGGCCTTTTGGGTGGTTGAAGAAGATAAACAGGCTCCAGTGTATCAGCCATGTGCGCTGCTGCAACAGCTTCAGCGGAGAAGAAAACGACTGCAAAGAAAACATGATGATTTTAAATAATAACGACAACATTAAAACATTGATTTGAATGTAATGTGACATATGATCACGTTTGCGTAAAGAGTAAACGTTGGATCCGATCAAATGCTACTTTCTCCTAAGATCAGATTCATTCGTGCATTTTAATTGGCTTGTGAAAATGTAAACAAACAATTTGATTGGCTTTAATGTTCACAGTGCGGTCTTATTTGAAAGCACTATTTCTATATATTGTAGCTTCAGGAATCTGATAATTCTTTCTATAATTTAACGAAAAACATCAGATGCATCATAATTTCAGCCATCAGAAAGAAAAGGGATGACAAATCTTACTAATTATTGTTTAGAAAAAGCAAACAGTGGATAAATATTTACATACATCACCGTCGATAACTTCTTTCAGTCTGGAAAACTCTTCCATGGCTGGGTCCCAGTGCTGAAGCAGGATTTCTGACGCAAGTCGACCCCACATTGCACTTAAGCTGTTTTTCTCATCCTGTTTTGGAATATACAGAATTACTTTAAACCAAAATCTTTCAGCAAAAAACTTTGCTACCTAGGCTTGTTTGGTTGACAAAAAAAAGATGAGGTTGAGGACAAGGCCGCGGAGTTCAGAGTCTTATAAAGTTCCGCAAAAAGAAAAACGTAAATTCTAACATGGGTAAAAAGACTTGTATTTCAAATTTCTAGAATTCTAATGCTTTTCCCAAAATTTACGTCATTTTTCTGTCACAGGAGCTGGGCCACACGTGCCCCAATCAAGCCTTTTAGTAGTATAGTTTAGTATTTAGAAGACGGATGCCTTTCTCCACATTTAAAATGTATTTTCTGTTGAAACCAAGGAAGTGGAGACAGGCATGTTACTCGTGAGCATTGACAGACCTAATATATATACTACAATACATCCTCTGAATTTTATCAGTGAGCGGACTTGGGGGGGGGGGGGCAATTCCTACTGTTTAAAACGGCGAGGTTGTTGTTCTCAAAAAACATCACTCAAAACATTCATTCCACATTGAAACTAATTGACTTTATATAAATAATCTGTGTTAAGAATTTAGGCACGATAATGTATGTTCATCTTTATCTCCAATACTATCATCCCCTTTTTCTATCATACCTTTATTCTATGCTTCATTCGTTTAGTTTCTACGAACATATTAAACAAAGAGCGTAATTCAATTGCATGTCATTCAATTCAATAAAGAACGTAATTCAATTCATTCAATTCAACAATCATATTTCGCAATGCTACTCCTACAAGTTTCTACTCTTAACGTTTCGATTATGAGTTCAACAAAAACTAATTAACCCACCAAGACTTTGTAAATATAGAGATATTCCGTTGCCTCCTCATAGTTGCCACATTCGTATTGAATCTTGGCATAGTTGTACAAATCCTCTACCATTTCTCGTGTGATCTAGAATATAATTAACGATTAATACAGCAAAAGCAGAATCTGCTAAAAACATTTTTCTTAATTTCGCTAAGTAGCAGTGAAAGGGTTCTCATGCCTACAGACGCTGCAACTGGAGACTGCAGGGGTGGACATTGCAGAGGTGTGGGGGGGGGATCAGAGCCTCCAAGATTTCGATAAGTTTTCTGTTAAAACACGATTTTCTGTGCTTTTATCGGTAAAATTTGTCATTTTTCGGCAAATTCGCTAGATTTTGGAGATTTTGCCCTTCCACCTAAAAATTGAATTTCCACTTCTGGAAGACTGTGTGGTGAAAATTAAGTGAATCGAAGTTAAAAATCAAAATAAAATTTAAATGCAGATAGAAGTAATGTAAAATGAAAATGTTGAGGCGAGCGATAGTTTGATCACTTACATTAAAGTTGGTTTTCAGATATTCAAACAGTGCTCTTCCATCTCTGTAAAAAACACAACGAAATAATTAAATAGAACTGGATGCATCCAGCAACTCAAATCAAAGCTTACAATGAAAGTATAATGTTTCGGGAAGCATCTCTGAGTGTCACACTTCAGAAAGCATCTTACTGAAAGGTCTAGAGTTTATTGGGTCACTTTCTTTTTATAGAAACGAAATGTCCAAGTTGTTTTTTGCCCTTTACCGCTGTGCTGAAGTATGTGAATCAGAACCAAGAATAGCTTAATGACCAAAATATCTTACTGCTGACTGCTCTTATCATATCATAGAAAAATTCCTTTTGTACCTCTGTCATCCAGCTTACTTCTTTTCTCCTTGTATGCAAATCATTCAGCTCCAAATATCCACATATTAAAGAAATTAAGCTTCCTCCCTGTCATGGAATGGTATGGTGTCTTCTACAGACGTTTTTTATAGCAAATGGCTGCTAACTAGTCTGTCTTTCAATACTTGGTGATTTACAGGTCGGGGCAGTAAAAGGTTGTTGCTTAGAGTCTGATGCTAAATACGACCGTCAGTCATCAGAAGTATTTTTATAAACAAAAGTAATTAAGCAAATGAAAATAGTAAGTTTTGAGTCTGTCTGATGTGCTCTTATTATATATCAAGTGAAATACTTATGCTCAGAGAGAAAAACACACTTGAAAATTGGATTGCACAGGCTTTCATTTATAAACATGCAATGACTTGCATGAAATCAAATAAAACAAATCATAATACTTATAAAAGCAACCAAAATAATAACAATTAAATAAAAAAGCAAGCAGACTAATCTATTAATTTTAAAATTGTTTCATAAATTTTCACACCTTGTTGTTTGAGTAAAGTTTTTAAAATCATCACTTTCCAGTGCAGCCGTGACTAATTCGATCTTCACGATCAATTCTTTCAAGTTCTGAACAACAACTTCACGTTTCTTAACCATTGCTATAAATGAGAAACTACTGTGTCAAATAGCCTTGCAACTGAAAAATTTCAGAATGAAAGCACCATTCACAATGCCTAAGGAAAGAGCATTCCAGATAGTCTAGAATGTTGACCTTATTAACATAATTATTGACGCATGGTTTAAAGAATGGCTTTAAAAGCTTCAAGGAAATACGTCAGGGGGATCTGATTTGCTAGATTTCCATTTGATAGAAACATCTTCCAAACTAATTCCAAACCAATAGAACTAATTTTTTAATCAAGATATAATTTCCTAGATTCTATTGCAGTTTTGCAATGCATTTTTTATTCTAAATTGTAAAAGATTTGTTTCTAGTACAAAAAGGTATTAATCAAAAGCACAAATGAAAGATAAAAAAGGAATTTTCAAGGAAATATTGTACAATTCTATATAGTGACATTTCTATAACTGAAAATATAAAAGTATAAAGAATATTGAAAGTATAAAAAAGTATTAACCTTCAGGAACCTCCTCTACTTCGTGTAGTCTTTTGTACTCATCCATGGCAAAGTCAACCTTACAAAAAATACAGTAGCACCATTTTTTGAAATAAATATCATGAGAGGCTGATATTTTACTAGATCTGAGGTAACAATTTTAAAGATATGGCTGTAATTTTTAAAGGGTAGTCTTTTGAGGTTCATTAAAAAATTTTTAAATGTTTGCATTAATCAGAAATTGATTTGAGATTGTAAATGACAATATAGTCATAAGATTTCTCTTCTCAACTGAAATTCTTGTAACATGAAATTTATCATGAGAATCGGATCTTTTGCTTAGAAGAAGGAGAAACAGAAAGGAAACCTGGAAAAGTCTAAAAATAATGACAACAAAAGGCATTCACTCTCAGGAATCAAAGCAAACTGCCTTGACCCATATTCAAAAATTTTTCTTGATTAAGTGCCCAAAAACTGAACAAAGATTAAGATTAAGTGTCTTGATTTCTGTAGAACAAGTCTGGCAAATGTTTGCATTAATTCAATATTTGATTTAATTCACGTTTTATTTACCTTTACTGGGATCTTTTCCTAGTCTATTTAGAGAGCTACAACAGTCACTTTAATTACAATCCTGTTGAATATTTTGCTTATATTTTTTTGCAATTCATAATTAATTTTCTTTCTTTTTCAGTATTCAAATTGATTGGTAAAAAAACTAAAACTGTATTGAATCTCTGAAATTTCTGAAAAAAACAATAAATATTAAGCACAAAATCTCACAAAAATTTCAAACTTTAAACAAATAAAACCTAACAAAACCTCTATCTAAATATATTCAAATTCCATATCTCTTCTGCAGAAACATTTTTGGTGTTCTTGATAAATCTTAGAATACGTTACTTCTTACTTACCATATTTGTATCTTGTAAAAGATCAATTTTTCCTTGAAGTAGCTCATCTTCATCATAGATCTAAATAAAAAATAAATATTACTAATAAGGTTTTTTAAACTTGTTTGGATTAGTTAGAATATGTCTCCAGTACGCTTTTAACTTGCCAAACGATATAAATAGCCCTGAGCTGTTTGCAAACCTTTCATATTTGACAGATTTAATTAAAACAGTCAGATGAATGTTATTTAATCAGGCAAAAACGTATCTGCGGAAAAATGTGATTAGGCATGTCCCAAGAGACAATTAAAATCAGCAAACAAGTGAATTAGCTAAAGGATGAAACCCCTTTAGCTTTATACTTTCAAATAGTTTCATTTAGGAATTTTCAAAAAGAATTTTCAGTTAAAGCAATTCAATATTGACGTACACTATTCTGTACTTCAGCGTTCTATATTATGCATTTAGTCTGGCATACTTCTTCAAGGGGCATTGATATTTTAAAAACCAAACAACTATCAGATTAGGTTGATGCAAAGTGTAGTCCACAGCCAATGCCAACTCTTACATATCAGCTTCTGCAGTTAAACTATCTTTAAAGTGCTTCTAAGGTCCAAAAATCACAACATGTTTTTTTGTTGGAAACTAATGTGAAATCTTTTGCTGATTTCGATGAATTAGACTATTTCTGAGGATAGAATGTGAATATGCTAAACAAAGCATGCCTCCAGTGACGTCAGTAGGTGTTGCTTAGGGATGTACCGGATATCTGGTAGGCCGGATCGCTGATTTTTTAAAAATCCGGTTCTGGCTGGATTTGTTCCAAAAATCTGGCCAGTTGCCGGATTTTCCAGAATTTTAATCATAACTAAGAAAATTTCTAGAGAAAACAAGTTATATAAGTATAAATACAAAGAGCGACAAAAATTAAAAGCAATAGAACAAATTTGAGCGTAATTTTAAAAAAATAAAAAAAAAGCGTCCCAATCGGCAGTCAAACATAAAAACAGTCAAACATCAAAAGCTACAAACATCCCAGGTTGTGATGCAAGAAAAGCAACTTCTCGCCATTCCTTGGAAGAAATCTTGATCGCTTCTCTTCAAAAAAGCCGCTCCGAACAAACACTAGATGCTGGCATTGATAAAAATTGTTGAGCTAGCTAGGCAATATGGGGGAAGGTAGTTTTATGCTGCTTCCACCAAAGGAAAGGACTTTCCGGTATGGATGGTATGCATGGCATGTTGACATACCTCTCAAGTTCTGCAGCTAGAACAGAATGTGGGACGTCTTTTTCCTAACAATGGTTTCCAGTAAGAAGTCATTGTCACCTTCATCATCATCAGACCCCAAAACATGGTCATTCTGCTTTGAAATTTCGTCATAGCATGCCAAAAAGTCGTAGTGAATCTCTTCCTGTAGTGTCTCCAATTTCTTTTTCTTATGCCCTGGTGCGCAATTTTTTTCTTCTGTATTGTCTTTATTGTCACCCTTTTCTTCAGCAAACTTTAGCACTAAAGCTGCTTTTCTCATGTCTTCTCGCAGCATGATCCGCCCATTGCTTAGGGATTTAACTGACAGGAACTTCCCTTAAAGAATTTGGGTCCAAAAGAGTACTGACTACGTATGGTTTGCTGGATGTAACATCAAGTTCCTGCTTGTTAGGAGAGAAAAATCTCTGCTTGAGTTCTTGTCGAAACTCCTCTTTCAGTGTATGAACACCAGAATATTTTGTGGCATACTTTGTAAGATACCTGTCTAAAGCAGCAACATCGGGAATAACAGCTGATAAAATTGACTGCTCGCTGCTAACTTTCTTAGTTATTTCAAAGAATGGCTGTAACAGACGGAGTACTTTGTCCATAAGCTGCCACTCACTGGCAGTCAGCATAGGAATTTCATTGTCCCCCGCATACAGTTTTACTGTAGCTTTTAAAATACTCAGCCGCTGTAGCATAAGAAATGTACTGTTCCAGTGCGTTTTTACATCCTTTACGAGGAGCAGTGGCTGTTTTGATTCATTTTCAATTTGTATGTTCTTAAATGTAGTGCATGCCTGGCTAGAATGATGGAAGTGCGTCACGATCTTTCTTGCTTTAGCACACATATCATTCACTGACCTTTGACTGAGAATTGAACTTTCTATGCATAATTTTAGTCGATGCATGAAACAGTGAATGCTGTCAAGCTCTGAGAGACGTGCACCAAGTGCTATATTTGAAGCACCATCACAAACCATCATCTGAATACGGTCACTTACCGAGCTATGATCAATTGACCACTCACCGAGCATGATATTTAAATTGGATTCAATTAATCCACCAGTATGCCCACCTGGAAAATGTCTGGCATTAAGCATAGCACTCTTGTAGTTGAAATCTTCATCAAGCCAGTGCCCAGTTTTTGTAATAAAGCCTGGTTTCCATATAGCTGTAAACTGGCCGACGGCAGTTTTCTGCCATTTTCTATCTGCCATGAACCTGGTACCGCAGCCATCAATTAAAATGGCAACGTCTGAATCTTGTGCTGCAACAATTGTTCCTCAAGTATTGCGAGATAACGCTAACTGTGCCAGTAGTGTCAAGAAAAGTTAAAATGATTCAATTTTTTCCAAGTCGTTCCCGGGAGAGGTGTTTCGATTAAAGTTGAAATGGTCGTGGCATGCCGAGAAAATGGCTCCGGCAACGGCTGCAGCAAAATTACGGCTTCTTACGGCTATATGGAAACCAGGTTTAAGTTAAAGCAGAAGTTTTCAAAGAATATCGCAGAGAAAGACTGTTTAAAAAGTGCATCTGCCTTTGGAAAACAGTGATTAAAAATGGATTTTCAAGAACTAAACAAGATCGACGATAAAAAAAGCGCCTTGAAAACAGATTTGAAATGAAAGTGCTCGTCATCACGAAACAGGAAGACTGGATGATATAATTCACAAATTTGGTCCAGGGTTGCCAGATTGGCTTTTTAGGCCAAATTTTTCATTTTTGGTTTTGAGATTTAGATTGCCTGAAAAAATTGTTTTTTGCTTATTACTTAAATTTGACCTTGTTGGACTTTTCAGCAGAACGTCTAAAATTAATAAGTAATTACTACATTCATAGAATAATTAGTACTTAACTACAAAGTGTTAACCAAATTTCAAATTTTATCACCTAACCTAAATATTATCTTGATATTAGCAAAGGGTTTTGGAAAAAAGTAAGATTCTTATCTAATTCAAGAAATTATCTAACAGGCACAAGTGTAGAAATATAGCCAGTGCCGGCTGGATGGATTCTTGAGAAAGTTTTTGATTTGGCCTTTTTATGAGCATTTTGGCTTAAATTGCTCACCAGTCTAGCCTTCATTGGTCAATTCAATCTGGCAACCCTGAATTGGTCTCTTTGATCTTCTCGCTATACATTCAAAGTTCATGACGAGGAATGTTTAGACTTAATACAACCAGGAAATGATAGCGTTTATTTCAACATGTTTTTAACCAGAGTCAGAAAGCTGCCGCCATAACAAAATGTCTGCTCTGGTGTTTTGATTTGGCCTAGCCGCATAGAAATGATTTTGATCATGCTTAGAGCTCACAGAGGGCGGAAAGTGAACTAGACTTCATGAATTAGCTTTCTCTATATATATTTAATCTAGCTTCATTATTTACTTGATGTTGTTACCGAATGAAAATTTAATTCATTGAAATTATTGTCAGCTCCACCTCTATGGCCCTTTGTGTGGATCGAACCATGTGTCTCTAGGCCCCTAATTACATCACAGATTCTTTGCTTTGTTTGTAGCTTAGGCCGAACGCTTAACAGCAATAGCAATGATATAAGACGGGATATTGCAATTCGAAAAGAAGAATTGAATCCAGAATAAAATGTATCTTTTAAATTAAAGTTATTTTTTGACCTTAGAAGCACTTTAAATTCTACATTTTCTTGAAAAAGATGATCAATCAAAATTCAAAGTTAAAAACTAACCCTGGATTGGAAATTGCAGCATTTCAACGAGACCTTGGGTTTTTCAGATGCTTTTCAATGAAAATTTGGTACCGAAAATTGGTCACACTTTCTTCATCCGAGCATATTTGAAATTTGAATAAGCTCAGTTTGTCACGGGGGAATACGTCTAAATATTTACTTTGAAAAGTTAAATTAAAAACATAGCAATAGCGATTCAGGTACAACTATCCAGACTTAAGTTACCCAAATTTTAATCTCGCAGCTAACATGTAGCAGCTAAATCCTGTTTTCATGTAAAATAAATATTACAACAAGAGGGCCCTCTTACTTAGTCTTTAGTCTGCATGTTGGCCTACGCAAATTTTTGTTGGCCTACGCCAGAACGGATGCACACGCTCGATTGAATGATCTAAAAAAGCATACAAGTCTTAAAAATTGCCGTAACAGTTACCTTTTTTCCAGAAAGAAACTCTATCAGCGGAAATACTAAATGTCTGTCCAAATATTGCCCAACCTTCGACGTAAGATCGTACTCCGCCATTTTGCACGTTTCTCGAAAGGAAAGAACGAAGCAGAGGCTACCTCCTTCGCATCATCATCAACATCAACCGGATTATTCATTTTTTCGCATGAGTGTCAATGTATCTTATCTTCACACAAATTCTCCAATTTTTTCAATTCTGACCCTAGTAAATCTGCAAAAGTCTTTGATGTTGTCACACATCCATGTATTTGGTCATCATTTTCTTTACTTTTCTATTACAATGCAAGTCAGAATCCTCTTGCTCAGGCTGTTGCTCCTTTCCAAGAAGACCTGCTACTTCCGGACAAGATTAGGTGAGAAAAGTTGATATTTCTTCTTTCCATTCAATACTAACTTTTCCCCTCCTCTGATTCAATGTCAAATGTAGATTTAGGAAGAAAAGGGAATCGAATTTACAGGGGGTGGCGTGGTATATAAAATTGCAAAAGTTTGTTTCAACAATTTTCTCCCGAATAATTGCATTCAGTTTTCAAAGTATTTTCTTAGCATTTCAGCATAATGTTAATATTTGTTAATACCCAGCGGTAGCAACACGGCTCGAAACTTGTAATTTGTTCCCATTATACATCTTAAGGGCACCCTTAAAATCTCAACACTCGGGCCCATATGCCACAATAGTTAAAACTATGGTGGTTTTCTGATCTCGCTTTTTTCTTTAGTTTTATGCTCTCATTTTTCCAGATGTTTGACATTGCTATTACATTGCATGACGTAGCATGTTTGCAACCAATTTTCTTCTCTTCATCTTTTTCATCTCGTCATAGCTGTTAGAAGGTATACTGACCCTTGAATTGGTTATGACTCTTGAATCGTATCGTAATTGGTTATGTTGAGTCCGCAAAAGCATACCTAATTTTAAGGTGCAGTGATAACCAACCTTTGCAGTGATAAAACGGTTTTGTCCCGTGACAAGACTAGTATGTATAGTCACAGCGAGTAGTAATAAAAAAGAATTTCGAAAGCCTGCATATATCCTGGGCCAACAAGAAAGGGGGCAGGGATGGCAAATTACTCCAGGGCCGCGATGTCTAGGTGGCCGTATACAGAAATGAAGCTCATTTAAAGAATGGAATTAACCAAATGCAACCCTACAAAATAGTGAAACGTTTAAGAAAAGCAAGATAATGACGGCAAGAGCAAATTCCAAAGTGTATTTTAAGCTAATAAAAAGTTCAAAGTGACAAGATTTCTTTGCTCGATTCACTTGCAGGAAGCCTTGTCTCTCAGTTTTGCCTCCAAGCCTCAAGAACTTTTACGTGGCATTGTCAATATACTTGATACACTCTTAGCCATTGAGATTCTACTTGACTTTGTTCCGATGTTACTAAACTTTGTTAGTTTTGTTAGTTTTCTACCTGATTTTTTTTAATTTCTATGCAGCTTTATTGATATTCTACCCGACTTTATCGGGATTCTACCGGACTTTAGCTGACTTTATTGACTTTCTACCCGATTTTTTTGAGATTCCAACTGACTTGATTAGTATTCTAACTGACTTTATTCAATTTCTATCCTTCTTTATTGAGATTTCATCCGACGTTAATGAATAATCTCAAGGTTTTATTGGTTCTATTTTGTCAAACTTTGTTGAGATTCAAGCAGACTATTTTGAGAGTCTACTCGACTTAATTGACTTTCTGCAAGAGTCTTTATTTACTTTTTACCCGAACTTATTAAGATTCTATGAGACTATATTGACTTTTTACCAAACTTAATTGACTTTGGACAGGATATTTTTTAGATTCTACCCGACATTATTGATATTTAGCTCACTTCATTGAGATCCCAACAGACATTTTGACATTCTTCTCAAATTTAATGAGATTCTACTCGACTTTTTGACTTCCTACCAAACTTTTGATTTTCTACCCGCCATATTGATATTTTAGCTGACTTAATTGAATTTCGATCCAACTTCTTTGAAATTCTAGCCGACTATATTGAAATTCTACCGGACTTGATTGAATTTCTATTCGTTTTTATTAAGATTCCAGCCAACTTTATTGATTTTCTACCCGACTTTATTTAAACTTTACCGAATTTATTGTTTTTGATATCGATAATCGGGATTATTCCCGATTCTGTTGCCTTTTAAGCTACCTTTATCGATATTCTACCCGACTTTTTTGTGATTTTGACGGGCTTATGCAGCTTTCTACCAGACTTTATTAAATTTTATATGACTTTATTGAGATTCTACCAGGCTTTATTAAATTTTATATGACTTTATTGAGATTCTACCAGGCTTTATTGGGATTATTCCCAAGTTCATTTCCTTTCCAGCTAACTTTATTGATTTTCTAGCCAGCATTTTGAGCTTTCCTACCACACTCACCTTTATTAAATTTTTATCCAACTTTATTGATATTCTACCTAACTTTACTGAGATTCATACCCGACTATTTGACTTTCTACCCGGTTTTTTACTTTCTACCTGACTTTGTTGAATTTATAACCGACTTTGTAGCGACTTGACTTAGGCCTGTTTACGCTAATTTTTCCTCCTCATTCATTCCATGACATTCTCACATTGCAGCACAGGCATCAACTACGTCACTCTCATTTCACACATTCATTAGTCCCTATTGTTTACTTTATCTTTGCCATGCTATTCAATTTACTCATCACCTTTACTTTTAGTAATAAGTTTTTATAGGTAAGTATATAAAGTTATAAACAATTAGAGTTCAGTTAGAATCAAGACACGCAGTAGTCACATCGTCTCTTCTCCTGCTCTGTTTTCTCCACACGTTAAATAGGACACGCCAGGTTGGAAACGACACCTCAGTCGATGGATGGATTTATTTAGTGCTAACATTGATCGCCGTTCTGATGTAGACTTGAACTTTATTGAGATTCTACTCGACTTTCTCGACTTCCTACCCGACTTTATTGAATTTTTATTGGTTTTCTTGAATTTCAATGCAGCTTTACTGATATTCTACCCCCAGACTTTCTCGACTTCCTACCCGACTTTATTGAATTTTTACCCAATTTTAATTGATTTTCTATCTAGTTTTCTTAAATTTCAATGTCACTTAATTGATATTCTACCTGGCTTTATTGGGATTATTCCCGATATTGTTGCCTTTTTAGTTGACTTATTCAATTTTCTACAAGACTTTATTGGATATCTATCTGATTTTATTGAGATTATCCCTAGCTTCACTGAGATTCATATCCGTCTTTATTCACTTTATACCCGATATTATTTACTTTCTACCTGATTCTATTGAATTGATACCTGACTTTATTGAGATTCCACTCGACCTTTTTGACTTCCTACCCGACTTTATTGGTTTTCCACCCAATTTTATTGATTTTCTACCTGGTTTTCTTGAATTTCAATGCAGCTTTACTGATATTCTACCCCCAGACTTTCTCGACTTCCTACCCGACTTTATTGAATTTTTACCCAATTTTAATTGATTTTCTATCTAGTTTTCTTAAATTTCAATGTCACTTAATTGATATTCTACCTGGCTTTATTGGGATTATTCCCGATATTGTTGCCTTTTTAGTTGACTTATTCAATTTTCTACAAGACTTTATTGGATATCTATCTGATTTTATTGAGATTATCCCTAGCTTCACTGAGATTCATATCCGTCTTTATTCACTTTATACCCGATATTATTTACTTTCTACCTGATTCTATTGAATTGATACCTGACTTTATTGAGATTCCACTCGACCTTTTTGACTTCCTACCCGACTTTATTGGTTTTCCACCCAATTTTATTGATTTTCTACCTGGTTTTCTTGAATTTCAATGCAGCTTTACTGATATTCTACCCCCAGACTTTCTCGACTTCCTACCCGACTTTATTGAATTTTTACCCAATTTTAATTGATTTTCTATCTAGTTTTCTTAAATTTCAATGTCACTTAATTGATATTCTACCTGGCTTTATTGGGATTATTCCCGATATTGTTGCCTTTTTAGTTGACTTATTCAATTTTCTACAAGACTTTATTGGATATCTATCTGATTTTATTGAGATTATCCCTAGCTTCACTGAGATTCATATCCGTCTTTATTCACTTTATACCCGATATTATTTACTTTCTACCTGATTCTATTGAATTGATACCTGACTTTATTGAGATTCCACTCGACCTTTTTGACTTCCTACCCGACTATATTGGTTTTTCACCCAATACTATTTATTTTCTACCTGGTTTTTTTTGAATTTCAATGCAGCTCTACTAATATTCTACCCCCAAACTTTCTGGAATTCTTAGCAGACGGTATTGAATTTTTTACTTTCTTGACAACCCAACTTTTTTTAAGACTCCATCTCCTTTGTTTGTTTTTCTACCCGACTTTATTGAAAATGTACCCGACTTCATTCATTTAGATTCCACCTTACTTTATTGACAAGACATTATTGACTTTCAGCCAAATTTCGCAAAACTTTATTGAGATTCCACACGAATTTTTTGAGATTCTGCTCAAACTACAATAGATTCTACCGGATATTATTGACTCTCTACCCAACTTTTTGACTTCCCACCAGACCTTATTTGTTTATTTTCTCTTTGACTTTATCATTTTTCCCAACATGATTGACTTCCTACCTGAATTTGTTTAGATTTTACGCTGAAATTATAATAAAACTGGCAGAAATTCAATAAAATCAATAAAATCAGGTAGAAAGTCCATAAAAGCGGATAAAAGCATAAAAGAAAATCAATAAAGATTGTTAGAATATCAGTCAAGTAGGGTGGGAAGTAAAAAAGTCAGGTAAAATGTCAATAAAGTCAGGAAGAAAGTCAATAAAGGCTAGTAGAAAGTCTTGTAGAAAGTCAATAAAGTCGGGTGGAATCTCATTGAGATCAGGTAGAATCCCAATAAAGTTGGATAGAAAATCAACGAAGAGAGAATCTCAAAAACGTTGGGTAGAAATTGAATAAAGTCGGGTAAAAAATATAGAACGTTGGGTAGAAAATCAATAAATTCGGGTGGAATCTCAATAAAGTTGTGTTGAAAATCAATCATGTAGGGTGGAAAATTATGAATCAGGTAGACAATCAATAAAGTCGTGTTATCAATAAAGTAAGGTAGAAAATCAAAGATCCAAATTCGAAGAGACTTTCTAGAAATAGGAGACTCATTCCCAGCTGACAGTTAACGTTTTTGCAAAAGTAAGGCCAAATTTGAATTAAGGGTCCATGTCACTGAAACCTTAGCCATGTCGCTTTTATCAGGGTCTTTTTGGACATATTTGAACCGTGAGCCATGGCTTAATTGACATGACTGACGGACCAGACGTCAATCTGCTCATTGTGATTGAAGTATAACACTTGGAAAATAATTGGAAGATATTACAAATGAATATTCACTTTCCCAATCACTTTTCAAACGGTAATTTATTTGACAGATTTTCAAAGTTTAAATCTTTAAACAACAAAAATTACTGGATGACCAATACGAGCCAATGCTTGCAGAATGGCAAAAGAGGGAAGGAATTTGATTGGTGTTTAGTTAATTAGCTTTTTAAAAACTCTATTCCTGAACAGGACTTTGCAATCAGTGGCGGACTCCTGGGGGCGAGGGGGGGGGGCGACCGCCCCCAATACTTTTAAGGAGAGTGGTCTTTTGTTCCAAAACAATATGAAATGTGACGTCATCTTATTAAAACAATAGGCTTGCCCCCCCAATATTTGACCAAATTTCCGCCCCTGCTTGCAATCACGTTCGCAGTTCAAAGAAACTGATTGACCTAAACAAATCCAAACTGCTGTCCGTCTTCCTTATGCATTAATTTGCTCATAGTTGTGAATACAGTCACCTTTTACCCCATCCTTGACATTCTAACAACAGTTATGCAGTAATGCTTCAGCTATACGAGAAACACGTTTCTGGGTTTTTATGCTACTAAGAACTGGTTCTTCATAGAAATTTTAAAATATTTTTACGTAAATCAACATCGTGTATATCAAATAAATTTAAAATATTATGGAATCAAAAAGTAGAACAAAGAAAACATTTAAAAGAAGAAAGCAACATGAAAGCCAAAGTACAAAAATATATTTATCACCGAAAGTAAGTTTCATTATTGTATTCAATATATCCTTGAAAGAAAAAGCAATTAGATTCTACCCATTAATTCAAAAGTAATTAACGTATGTATTGTTTAGCTATCTTTACCAGAAACAAATACATAGGCCTGTTTATAAATTTCAATTTTAAGCACAAATTTGACGCAAGCTTCTCGACATTACTTAACGAAACGATTAAATAAAGAAAACTTAAATAAAGTTATTATCAACAGACAGATTACTGTTAAAAACTAAACAAAAATGCAACATAACAAGACATTGAAGGAATCTGGGACATAAACAAAGTTATTCGTTGCTCTCTCACCCCCTATTCGTAAAATTTCGTGTCATGACATGACATGACATGACATGACGTGTACGAACAAGTACTGACTGCATATTTGCTACTCCCATTATTAGAATTTAAGTTCTTGAATACTTTTCTGTTTTAAACCCAAATAACAGTTCACTAAGTGATATGAAGTCTATCAATATTTGTAGATTATATCTGTATCTGGATAGTATGTGGAAGACAACAATTCTAGGAATTCTTTAGCATTTTCCAAGAACCAGGGCCAGCAGCGCCATCCTTACGTACATTCCACATTCCACCTGTCGGAAGTAGGCTGCTCTTGGGTCACTATCGATCTCCGGACTAAAAGGAAAATTCAAATAATGCATGTACAATACAAAATTGGTTTTTAAAACAGGCGTAAAAAGAGGGAAATTAGATCCCTGCTTGATATCATCTACAAAGATAAACTGCTTCCTGATGCTTTTGATAGAAATAAAATATATCAAGTTTGCCGGGATTGGTTACTTCAGAAAAACCCTAGCAAATTCTACAAATACTAGTTGGGGCTTACCTGATTTCGTTATTTCTTGGCAGAGGGTGCATTACGACCATTTTCTCTTTCGCATGCGTGAGAAGTCTTGGTGTCAGAAGAAAGGAATCATTGACCTAGAAAAAAATTCATTTAGAAGACCACACAATACTTGCAATCAGAAGAGAAACAAACTGAGAATTGAGAAGCTAATACATAATAATGGAAACATTTCATTTTCAATTCAACTTAAACTACAACTACAAATCTCACTATTACAAGGTAATTTGCAATTGGCTAGCCTGGTTTTACAAAGAAAAAACTATAACAATCGTAAGGTAAAAGAAAAAACTGAGAAAAATAAAATAAAACAACTAAAGTTAAAAAGGATGTAATTCCGGATTTGTCCATGGCTTATTTTTGCAACAAAATATGTAGTACGTAGTACGGATGGCAATGTTGGAAAGTTTAGAAATGAGATACTGTTTTTGTTGCTGATCGATGGAGAGAGAGTCACACATTTTGAAGAATGAATTGCAGGAATTGCAATTATAACTATTATAATAATAATAATAATAATAATAATAATAATATAATTATTTATACAGGATTGCCTTTTCAGCAACAAAGGTGCTGTTATCAATAAGGGCCCTGTTTTGAACATATACAATATTAGAAAAACCTAAACTTTAAAAAGGAGTTACTTATAATCAGAATCTTGAAATTAAAGCTTTAAAATCATTCTCTACTTTACAATCTCTATTACGATAAAAAATGTTCTCTCAACTTGGATTTAAAAATAACAAGCGATTTCAGGGAACGCATGTCTCGTGGAAGTTCGTTAAAACAGTACGGTCCTTGAAAGTAAAGGGATCTTTTCGCAGTTTCTGTTTTAACCAAAGGCAGTCTAAGCAATGCTTTATTGTTTCTTGTTTCGTGTTGATGGTCAAAATTGTCTGCGTAATTTCTGAGGGCTGGTATGCAAGTCCCTTGACGAGATTTGAACATCTGTATTGCAGCTTTCATCTCTTTTTTATTATTAATGTTTCTTTTTTTTACCTTACCTTATTTCAGGTCCTAAAGATTTTTCGATGATGAGAAAAAATTT